>NW_015172087.1:353182-371713 GCF_001447785.1 Gekko japonicus
GGGAAAGAGGAAATAGAAGGGAAAAGAAAATGAGATTCACCCCTGCAAGTTAGTGCGGGTCCCTTGCTTGTACTAATGTATTTAGCTAGTATGCCCCTTGTGAATTTGAACATGTGAACCTGCTCTTTGTCCATTAAGGGCAGTATTGTCTCAGACTGGTAGCAGCTTTCCGGGGTCACAAACAAAGGTCTTTCACATCACTTCCTATCTGATCCTTCCCCCCCCCCTCAGCTGGAAATGCTGGGGATTGAACCTGAGACCTTCTGCATGAAGAACATCCATCAACTGAACCATGTCCCCTTCCATGTGTATAATTACAATATATGTAATCATTCAGTTTTGAAGGTTCACCAGTTGAAAACTGATCTTCACAAACATTTGCTGCTTGTTCTGTTTGAGAAATAGGAGTATTTTTAATAATATATGCTGTTACGATTTGGAGAGTGGTAGGGTGCAATGGAGCCAACTAGATGATACAAAGATCTCAAATCTCCCTGAATCTTTTAAAGGCACATTTCAGATGGATGCAGCCTGGATTTGGATCAGGACCACTGAGGGGAAAGAAGTGTTTAATCCTTCCATTCCCACAGCTCTTTGCTAATTAAAATGGGCCTTTCAAAACTGAAGTTAGCTTTTTAAAAGAATAAAGATGGCTCCCCATCTTTAGTCTTTAAACAGCCAAAGGAGTGTGTACCTACAGATTCCCAAACATGAAAATATACATGAAATCATTGTTTTAGGTCATTACTGTGATTTCCTGGAATAGTAAACACAAATCTGAGATTCTTAGGCATTACAAAAAACACCTCCAAAAACTATCGTTTTTCAACCAGCTTGGTGTAGTGGTTAAGAGTGGCAGACTCTAATCTGGAGAACTGGGTTTGATTCCCCACTCCTCCACATGCAGCCAGCTGGGTGACCTTGGGTCAGTCACAATCTCTCAGAGCGCTCTCAGCCGCACCTACCTCACAAGGTGCCTGTTGTGGGGAGAGGAAGGGGAGGCAACTGTAAGCCGCTCTGAGACTCCTTCAGGTAGTGAAGAGCAGCATATAAAAACCAACTCCTCCTCCTCCTCCTCCTGGTGCTTACCATCAGCAGCAGCAGCAGCAGGAAATTGCTTTTCTTTGAGTCTCCTGATTTCCCAGCCAACAGCATTTCTCCCTTCCAAATGGATCCTTGCAAGGGATCAGGAGTTCTCCCAGCCAATCACCATTGGAAAAAAGCCCCAGAGAAGGAATTTTTAAAGTTTGTAGCTGCTTCTCTGAGATGGACAACATTTCAGAGAAATCAGAGACTCCAGTCACCAGGAACTGTTTATTTTTAATTAAGTCATAATTAAGGTACCCCCCCATGTTCTATTTTTGTTTGATGGGGTGATGGGATGGGGGAAGGTTTTCTGCAAAGGAAGCTGTCCTTACTTTGTGAAAGGAGACAATGGACCACAACAAGGAAGCATGGCAAATGCAGAGTTTCAGCAGAAACATTTTAAAAAAAAGTTTTAATAATCAGTCACTAAGGAAACCAGAGGGAACCAGGAATTAAAAATGGCAAAACAAAACAAAAACAACTTTGGCCAGTATTTTCTTGCCAGACCGTTGCCTTTTGCCCTCCCATGGGAAACAGTGGTGAGAAGTGCACCAAGGGCATCTACTTCAGGGGTCTGTAAAATCAAACCCCTTTGTCCATTCTGTTTGAAAACTTAGGGGGTCTTTAGATTACTGGGAGGACTACATTCTGTGCCAATTTGGTGCAATTAGCTTTAAAATTAACTGTACCAGGTGCCAAGCTTCCCAAGTACTTATCGTGATTCGGCAGGGGACACAGACGTCTTCGCAGGATCATTCCTGCGGGAACAACAGACGCACCGCACCATGCCGTCGCCAGGAAGTGACGCTGGGTGACGCTCTGGCAATGGGGCTTGAAACTCGATGGTACCATCGAATTTTCAGCCCCATTGCCAGAGCGTCGCTCAGAATCACTTCCTGGCGACGGCATGCTGTGTTACAGGGAGGAATGGTCCGGCTGGGGAGCATGTTTCCCCCGCCGGATCGCGGTAAGTACTTGGGATCCCTACCAGGTGCTCTAATATGTTCCTATAACAGACCCTCATATCTTCCCAACTGTCTGGCAGATTTTTCCCACCAAAACTTCAGTTCCCCTCAGTGTCTGAGTCACCTTACAGTGACATGTAAATCTTCTCTTTCCCTTTTATATAAACTTGAAACTGCCCCACCCCCACCCCCACCCTTTGTTTAGATATTGGTTTAAGCTTTAGACCCAGTACAGGAACTTGAGGGAAAGACAGGAACTGTCCTAGAGAAATGGCACTTGAGGCAAATTAACTTTCAAAACCAGAATTTTTTTTTTTTAATGAAACAGTCTGGGAATATATGTACTTAGGAATTGTCAAGGTTTTGAGATTGCTGAGGTAAAAACTTCCTAATATATATACAGAGTTGAATTCTTAGAACATTCAAGAGAATATATTTGTAGTTTTGTTCCAAGGTTTTCTAATCCTTTCTTTGGGAGGTACTTTGTTTAGTATATTTCAGCACTAACACAGTTCTTATTTACGTTTCTTCTGGAGGACAGTGTTTGCTTAAAGTTTATAGATTTCTTCAGAGTTCTAGGTTTTCCTTTAAATATTACAGCTTTTCACTAAGTCCTGAGGTGTCTAAGCTTCTCCCCTTTATCCCAGATCAGTGTTCTCGTCCCAACCCCTTTAACTGGCAAGCAGTTATTCTCCATGTCCCTAAGAAGTATTTATTTTATTTATTTATTCTTCAGGTTTCTACCCCGCCCTCCCAGCCGAAGCCGGCTCAGGGCAGCTTACCTAAAATCAACATACAATTACAATAAAACAATTGAACCATTTAAAACAGTATTAAAACCAATTAACAATAACATAATAAGTGCTAGTTTTGTTGTTATTGAATCAACGATGGCTACCATATCAGCTCTCTCTTCCCATAACCGGCTCATAGGTCTTCTACAGATGTCTTTTAGGCAGCTGGCGCACAGGCTGTTAGTACGAATTCCAGAGGCAACAGGGCCTCCTATCCTAGTTGTTACTATTTGGCTTCTCTGGGAGTTCTCTCTAACTACTCAAACCTTCTGCCAAATTCTTCTCCAGTATCCAAATGTCTGGTTGATCACAAGCTAAACATGAGCCTGCAGTGCGATGTGACTGCGAAAAAAGCTAATACAATCTTAGGATGCATTAACAGAAGCATTGTGTCCAGATCATGGGAGGTGGTAGTTCTGCTCTATTCTGCTATGGTCAGGCCTCACCTGGAATACTGTGTCCAGTTTTGGGCACCACATTTTAGGAAGGATGTTGACAAGCTTGAGCGTGCCCAGAAGAGGGCAACCTGGATGGTGAGAGGGTTGGAATCCAAGTCTTATGAGGAAAGGCTGAAAGAGTTGGGTATGTTTAGCCTGGAAAAGAGAAGGCTTAGAGGGGACATGATTGCAGTCTTCAAGTATTTGAAGGGCTGTCATGTAGAAGATGGAGTGGATCTATTCTCTCTTGCTCCGGATTGCAAGACTAGATCTAATGGGTGGAAATTACAAGGGAGTCGTTACCGGCTAAATATCAGGAGAAACTTCCTAACTGTAAGAGTGGTTGAGCAGTGGAACAGACTGCCTCGTGGGGTGGTGGATGCTCCTTTGCTGGACGTTTTCAAGCGGAGGCTGGATGACCATTTTTTGGGTATGTTGTAGGGCTATCTTTCGGCTATGTTCCTGCAGAGTGCATGGGGTGGGACTAAATGACCTGCAAGGTCCCTTCCAACTCTAACATTCTATGATTCTATGGTTCTTTGTCTGTTCTGTAGCTTTCCAGACTGAGAATCTAAGTTCTCTCTCAGAGCAGTTTTAATATATTTAAGACAATGGTGTTTCTCTTCTTCTCTCTGTAGAAGTACTTTTCTGACTATTGCCTGTCAGAAAACACTGACTCCCAAATGTCTCTTCCCTCAGAAGCTGAACCCTCTGGCTACTGATTCAGACATTAGTTTTCAAATGAACCAAAAGGTGAAAGACCAAAAAGGCGAAAGACCTTTCCCTCCTCTAGATCAGCTGTTTTATTTCCTCTCTCAGCTGATGTTGGCCAATCAGAGAGCTAGTAGAGTGGCCAATCAAATAAGCTCTTCTCTCCAGGGAAGATTAATTCTTGAACTCCTTGACTCTCTGATACAAGAAGCATTTTAAAAAGCCTGCTTTTCTGTGCAATCCGTCACAGTTCCCCTTTTGAAAACAACGGCCCTGAAGTTCCAAAACCTGCAACAAAAAACCCCTTTGAATCCCAAATTTGAATGACCTCCTACCCCAAGATTAGAACTAAATGCTAAAGGAGTCCTCCCCAAATTCTGGATCCAAAATTATACCAAAATTTTTCTTGGAGCACATGCAGTGCTGAGGGGAGGGCAGGGCTATTTTAATTAGTGAAATGGTGAGGTGAGAGGATTCCAGCCAGTCTCCCCACCCTATGCAGCCTCCTTCTGAGCTGAGGCTCCATCCTGCTGCAATCATGCTTTAAAAGTCATGTGGAAGATCTAGTCAGCAATATCCCAGCATCTTCGGCACCATGAAACAGGCTCATCTCAATATAAAGGGGGTGGGGATGGGGCGGGGCTGCTGCCTTCTCCCCACCCCATCCTGTGCACACCGCTCCATGTCTGGGGCGTTTCCTACTCCCAGCCCCTCTCCTGTGTCAGCAGACTGACTGCAGGCAGACCTCGGGGAAGGGGCCAACTGGATTGGCTCCACATAACCCCAGGTCTACATGAAAGTATTTATTATATTAAATAACATGAAAGCATTCTATTAAATGCTTCCAATAAAATATTTTAATCAAATTAAAAAAAATAAATGGCAAGCGCTCGACAATCATTCCAATGCCCTGACATCCGCTGAAGTGCAAGTAGGTGCACTTCTCGCTGAGCAACCGTATCAGCATATTTTCTCATGAGGAATTAAAAAAGAGAGGGGGGGGAGAGCTGAAAATTCAGAAAAGGGGTGTTGAAGACCCACCTCCCTCTGTGTTTATAATCTCAGAAAAGATTCTATCAGTGCGATTTTCATCAGCAAAAGGTTCAGGAACGATTGAAGTAGAAGGGAAAAGCCCCTCACGAGACGAAGGGAAAGGCCGCTTTGAATAGTCTGCTGCCTGCATTCCATAATTAACTTTCCTTTGTCAATTTCATAGTTCAATTAACCTTGACTGTAATTGTCAACCTATTTAATTATGGCATACTAGGAGGACTTGAAATGGTTACTTGACTTATTCTATCCCACCCTTCAACTGTTCAAGGAGGCCTTCACTGGAATATTTTTTTCCCTTTCTATTAAATTTCTTAAAAGTGTTCATATTTTAAGTTATTTCTGAAAGCTCTGCACATAGCAATACAAAAAAGCACACCCGCGTGGTCGCTGAAGAGAATTTCACACATTGCAAAATGCATATGGCTGCTGTGAGCCCTTTGGATCAGTTCTCAGCTCCTTAGGGGGCTGGTTTGGATTGGTACCATGATGCACAGAGAGAAGGGATTTAAACCTTCCTCTTGAATGCCATGAAGTGGCCCCATGGAGCAACGTTTTGCCCACGGGGGGAACTTACATACACCAATAGCTACATTTAATTTTCCCCAGTTGAGTAAAACAGCAGCTTCCTGGGGCTCTTTTCAATTAGGAAAATGGTGCTAGGAGGAAAGCTTAAACCTCTTCTCTCTGCATAGTGCAGACTCAACCTGTGTCAGGCCCATGTGCTCCTAGGAAGTGGGTTCCTAGCATGGAACTCCACCAGGCACATGGCTGTTGAGTGTCCATTTGTCTACTACAGGCACTTTCTAACATGTGCCTTTGCTCTAATTCCAAAAAGATCTCTGGGCTCAGGAGTGGAGTCTTGCCAGAGACAAGTTGGAAAACAAAAGATTATTGCAGACCTGGAGTCCAAGTGCAATATGACCACCAGTTGACTGGGAAATCCATTGGATTCAGTCTCCAAACTTGTAATGTATCCAGTTCAGACCGCATGGCAGACTAGGGCTCCATGTGGTCTGATGCAACCCTCGAGCTTCGCTCAGAAGAACTGTGGACTATGGGGATCCTAGCCCGCACCAATCAGAGGGCTAGGCTCCCAGCCGAGAGCCTGTGGGACTCTCGGCCACTGTAAATAACCTATTGTGTTGTGGGTGTGTGTTTTGGGTGGCGGTTTCTTGGGGAATATAAACCGGCCTGCGAGCCGGCTAATGTTGTCTTGTTCCTCACGAATAAAAGTACATTATCTGAAATCACTCGTCTGTCTGCGTACTTTTCAAAACTCAAAGAAGGTTGTCGGGAGAGGGGAATGTCCCTTGCTCCCAACTCATTTACGATTTAATTATTTAATTCTGGCTTGTCCTCTAGAAAGCTACAATGGGATTATCCCCGTGGAGTAAGTAGTTAGGTTGAAACAGGCTGATTTCCCAGGTCCTCTATGTACAACATTACACATGTTAAAATCAGCATGTGTAGAGCAGGATTAGGCATGAATAGTCTGGCCCAGCCTATGCTTGACTGTTGGCTCATGCGTGCACAGTCTACGTGTGCACTCCCTTCCCTGTGTCCTGGAACGTTACAGAAAATAGCCTTCCCTATCATGGGGAGGGAGCCTGTGTGTGTGTAACACCCTTCCTACAAATGTAGAATCCATGAACCCATTGACTATGAATAGACAAGGGGTGGTAGGGCCAGTGCCCTTGTGCTGGCTCCCTCTCTCCGTGCATTCATTTCAGCATGAAAGTGTCATGTGCAGAGGGCTCCAGTGAGTTTTATGGAGGTGTGAACTCAGACCTACCTACTTTTGCCTCTCCTCCCACTACCATTCTACATGGTATTGCAGAAGGAGGAAAGCAGGAGGCATGCAGGCACAAGTACCCTATGCTGCTTCTGTATGCTCCCTCTAGGAGGTGCATGCATTATACTAGACTATACTTGTCCAGGACAACCGTCCTACGTGTATAGAGGCCAGAAGGGACTAGGATTAACTGAACACCTGCCTGGATATACAGTGGGAACTGAATGCATGAAGGAGCTCATTCAACGTGGTATAGCTTGAAGGGTGCCATGTGTTGGCTATAAGTGCTTTCCCCTTCCTCCCTGGTGCTCAATAAAATAGCAGGGTGAACTTTGTGGGGGAGGGCATGGAGTTGTGTGATGCCATGATATCACCTCCAGCTGTAACTCCCACAATGCTGTAGGAGTTTTCCTAGGGGAAGTGATATCACAGCGTCATGTGGGGGTCCTAGTGTTTACTGAGATCCATAGAGACTGGGGGGAAATCCTAGAGCATTACATGATACTAATTCTCCACATGGCCAAATCTGCGGGTACTTAAATCTGGAAACTGGAGCCATGAAAAGACAAGACATCTTTCTACAAACCTGAAAAACATCCTAGGTTTGCAGAAGAATCTGAAATCTTAAAAAGAAAATACCTAGGGGGAGGATAACCTCCCAAAAATAACAGAAATGGCTGTAGCTTTAAGAAACAAAAAGCTCAGTGGCCACTGCTAAGCAATCACAACACTTTTGCCAACATTCAAGCCATGGTTTCTGTCAGTAAAAGGCAGTGAAAGATGCCAGGGCCCTTTCTGGGGCTGTTTTCACCTTTAAGGGAGGACTCAGCAGGGTCAGAACTGGCAGCAACCATCAGGTGACTTGCTTGCTACCACCTGACCTGTATGACTCACACAGGACTGGCTGCTTGCTACTGTTCAACAGCAGCCATCCCATGAAAGCTAGTGTGGTATATTAATTAAGACTTTCCAACTAGGATCTCAGAGATGCAAGTTTGAATCACCAGTCTTCTGTGAAAGCTCACTGGGTGACCTTGGCCATTACGCACTCGTAGCTTAACCTACGTCACAGAGTTGTAAGGATAAAATGGAGGAAAGGAGGACAATGCATTGAGGAGAAAGGTGGCTTATAAATGAAGAAAATTAACAATAAATGTAGCTGAAAATGTGGAGGCAGCTAAAAGGTAGGTTGACTGGTGGGTGGGAAAAAGAAGGAAGCAGGGAACGGGGAAAAGAGAGAAGATATGGGGGCTGCCAGGAGGAGGGAAGGGCTGCAGTGGCTCAGAAGCTAAGATGCTGAGCTGCAGACCGGAAGGTCTGTAGCTCGGCGGTTCGAGACCCGAGTGTGCCCCATGATGGAGTGAGCTTCCATCTCTGGCCCCAGCTCCTGCCAACCTAGCAGTTCAAAAGCAAGAAATTGCAAGTGGATAAATAGGTATCACTTCGGTGGGAAGGTAACGACGTTCTGTGCACCTTGGCGTTCAGTCACACCGGCCACATGACCATGGAGAAATCTTCGGACAGTGCTGGCTCTTCGGCTTGGAAACATAGATGAGCACCACCCCCTAGAGTCGGATTCGACTAGCTTTCAAGCAAGGGAAACCTTTAGGAGGAGGGAAAGAGGGAAAGAGGAAATAGTGTGGGAGGGGATAGTGTGTGTGGGGGAAATGTACCAAATTAATACCCCTCCAAGTCCTTATAGCCTGACCATTTCTATGTGTGTCTGTTATAAAGAACTTAAAGGAAAACTGTATCTACGTATTGCTGTAAATAAGAACCTCCTGGATGTGTTCATTGCTCAGTGACACCCCTGTTCACATGTTACAGTGACTGTATGTACATCCTGCATGGATGCATGTAGATCTCTTTGGAAGAAACAGGCAACACTTTACAAATGAAACCAGGGACTAGTACCTGAATAAACAGGTGGTTCAAATGACACATTCAGTTGTACATATGTTGAAATGAGCATGAGAATTATTCAACACATTTTTAAAGAAAAAACTGGTGTACACAGATTGTGCTTTCACTTTATAGTGTGCATAGAGCTTGTATAGTCTGTACAGATGTTTGTGAAAGAGTTCTCATAGCTCAGACATCTCGGGGGGGGGGGTCCCCTCGGCGGCAATATTTTTCAATAGAAGCAGTTTCCAAATTCAGCAGCCAGTCATCAAGTGAAGCAACATCACATGACGTACACATGATGTATGAATCAACCCTGTGTTTTCATCTTACCAAATAGGTATCTATCAGGGCAGGAAGTATGACGTGACGGCTGGCTTAGGTTAGTTAGGTTTCTACAGGATGCCCACCAACCCACCCCTCAGATTAGCTGCATTTTGGTGGCTGCTGAGTCAGCAGTCTTTGGAGAATGGTGCTCTTCATCTCTTTCCTCAGCACTTTGGGAATCCTTGTCCTCCCTGCACTTTGAATGGCCCCCTGAGACATTCCTCCTGTTCTCAATCTGACAACATGCTTGGGAAGCTATATTCTTCGCAGAGCAATCACATGCCCCTCTGCCTCCTAGGACTGTGACCTCTCTGCAAGGTTCCAGAAGAGAAGCAAAGATGACGTGGAACAGAAATGGTAACACTCAACAGCCCTGGATGGTGCCAGCCTCCAGGTGGGACCTGGTGATCCTCTGGAATTACAGCTCATCTCCAGACTACAGAAATCAACCCCCCCTGGAGGAAACGGAAGCTTGGGAGGGTGGACTCTATAGCGTTGTGCCCCACGGAGGTGCCTCCCCTCCCCAGGATGCAACCCCAAATCTCCAGGAGGTTCTCAACCTAGAGTTGGCAACCCTATCACCCCCACCCCATGCCATTGGTTTCTGTGGTTGATTTCTGTGGACCTGACAACTGTAAGTTCTGGGCATTGCAAAATACTGGGGGGGGGGGAGGGAAGAAGGCAATTTCCTTTGTCACCAGTCTACTAAAGTTATGTGGTTTCCCCCCCCCCCATCTATTTCTTTTTCTAGTAGGAAAAGACTATGGGGTGGTTTTATACCAATCCATTGTCCTGCAATTGTCACCAATTGTACACATGATTATAATTGTGGCAACAATCCTTAGTTCTCCCATTCTTCCCCATTAACACTTCTGATCCCCCCCCCTTTCTGTTCCACAGGTTGTCGTGGAAAAGAAGTGCAATTCCTGTGGTGCAGGGTGGGGTGGGGGAGCTTTGCACTGCTGTGACAAGGGTGCGAGCCACTAGAGCATGCTATGCCCGGAGGAGCCCCAGGCTGGCTCTGCTCAGCACTCCTGGTACTATGCCCCGACACCCCTGCTTTACCTTCCCTCCTCGCCACCCTGCTGCTGGCCCGACTGGCCTTGCAAAGCCAGAGGTTGCCTCCTGCAACCTGGTGCCACCAACGATGACAAAGACAGGCTAGGGGGGCTGGCTGGCAGTGCCCTGAAGGAGGGGGAGGTTTAATTAAATTAGCCAGTGCCCTCCCAAGAAATTAAAATGCCCCCCAACTTAAAAATTCCTGGCTACGGGCCTCCCTCCAGCCATAGATGGGAAAATCCAGGAAATGAATTATTTCAGTGGTGCAACAGCCACTGACATGTGGATCCTCTTTTGCAATTTTGCATGCTTCTGTAAGTAGAAAAGGAACAACTGAGCACTGCAAAAAGCTGATAGTGACCGATCATTGGATAGTGCAGTCATGCCGTCATTCACCCCCTGGATTTTATAATAAGGCGAATGGTTGCAAGTGCAACAGTGCAATCTCTACTGTCATGTGGATCGTCTTGGGGACTGTCTGAGCCAATAGATCATCTTTCACCCCATAGTAAGGCTCATAGGCTAGCTGTATGCTATGTGTTCGTTAAAAACAATTCACACCACGCTCATGTCCAATAGAAAGAAACACACACCTCATGCAGTCTGGATTCTGGCCATGCTGTATGAATGAGATAGGAGGGGCAGAATTTCTGCAATGGGCGCAACTTTCTTTTAAATGCAAATGTGTGGCAATTAACATTGACGGGAAAGGAAAGGTGGAAAGTACCTGACAGCTAAATAAGAGCTTGCTGAAGTGGATTTCCTTATTTCCCTTCAGCACTGCAAGGGCTAATTTAATAGGCTTTCTGTCTGAAGCGTTTGCCTCCGAAGCGTTTGCCTCCTTCAGGGAACACCAGATGCCTGGATCCAGCCTCCTCCTCTATGAGCCACCAGAGACTGTATTTCAACAAACTTGATGGGACATCTCATGCAAACTTTTTGACTGCTCAAGGCAGTGCTAGGTCAAAACAGACGAGATGCTGGGAGATCCGTGACTGGACCTTCCCAATGATTTCAGATAAGCAATTGCTGTTGTATGGGGCTGTGATTTATTTGTTTATTTATTCAACCTAATGTATACTAAGGATTGGCATGACCCTCATCACGAACCTAAATTAGTCACAAAAATCGCCCAGTTTGTGGTTTGAAGCCAAGGGTCATGCGATTGTGTCTGCTCTGAACTGCCCATGAACCTCCATGGTTTTCACGGACGTTTGTGCGGTTTGTGCAGCAGACACCCTGGTGCTGATCAATTAACAGTCAAAGCAACCGGGGAGGTGGACTTCTACAGCCCTGGAAACACCAATGGTGGCCCTCCAAAGTTCAACAGGCAGCGCTGGCTGCCAACAGGAGACCTCCCATTCTGCTCTATGGGAGCAAAATGGAGATATATATACACACACACCCTCAGCTCACACTCAGCTACTTTGCAGCAGGCAGTTAGAGGCAGAGAGGAAAGGGAACTGGAAGTCATTCGTCAGTGTGCAAACAGTGGGGTTGGGGGTGTTCGGTGCTTACTCAGGGCTCTGAGGCACCACCTGTCCTTCTGCTCAAGCCAAACAGAGGGGCTGAGCCAGTAGGTTACTCAGCTGAGGACCCACATAGACCCCCTCAGTGGGATTTTTGAACCATCAGTTTCTTCACACCCCTTTTTCCCTATGGACCCTCAGATCCTTGATTTCCACACTCTGGGCATCTCTCCTTTGGCTTAGCATCATCAGCTCCCTTTGCTGTGCCTGCCCCTCATCTTGGTTTTCCAACTTTCCACCCCCCCTCCTGCTAGACCTCCTGTTAGATCCTTCCCTCTTGCATTTTGGACCATAGGATCCTCGACTTCTGTGCCTCTGGGCATCCCCCTGCTGGACTTAACATCATCAATTGTCCTTGCTGTGCCTGCCCCTTATCTCAGTTTTCCATCTTTCCACCCCCTCCTGATAGATTTCCCTCCCCCCTTTGCCCTTTGGAACCTAGGATCCTCAACTTCCATGCCTCTGGGCACCCCCCTCCACCAAACAACATCATCAGCTGCCCTTGCTGTGCCAGCCCCTCATCTTGGTTTTCCAACTCTCCACCCCCCTCCTGTGCCATACCTCTCATTGGGTCCCCGCCTTTGCACTTTGGACCCTAGGGTCCTCCAGGAGGAGGTGGCCAGGTGACCGCCTCCTGGGCCTGAGGAAAAGGATTGCCCATCTGCAGGAACAATGTCTATGATGAGAAGGCGGGCAGTGCTTGGCTCCCCACAAGCCAATCCTCACCAGACTTGGAGGGCAGATAGAGGAGAATCCCAGGGAGGTCTGTGAGTTAGATGCTTCTAGCTTGCAGGGGGACTGTTCAACACACTCCTGAACCTGTGACTGTGATTTCCCCAGAGAACACTTTACTGGGGGCACCTGCTATGGGAGGCTGTAACTCAGCCCCCCCCCATCCGATCCTCACCAAACTTGGAGGGCAGGCAGAGAAGAGTCAGCTGGAGACTCACTGCAAGTTTGGTATCTCTAGCCCTTGTGGGGGCATTCTACCACATAATGAACCTCACAAAATGAATCAGTTTGGTAAATGGGAAGGTTTGTGAAGTTCTGTGGTTTGTGAGACCCCATGAACCACAAACCGGGACAAACCTCAACTTTTGTGCCCATCCCTAATGTATAACCTTCCTTTCTCCCCAATGGGGACCCAAAGTGGCTTACATTGTTCTCTGCTCCTCCGTTTTATCCACACAACAAACCCTGTGAGGCAGGTGAGGCTGAGAATGTGTGACTGGCCCATGATCACCCAGCAAGACTCCATGGTGTGGGTGTGTGCATGTGAGTCTGAGCCTCCCAGATCCTAGTCTGACACTCGAACTACAACACCACTTGGCTCTTTGGCTTGGATCAAGACTACAGCAGGGGGGTTCTGGGACAGTGGTGAAATTAAGAAAGTGAAATGATGGAACCCTTCTACCCTGCATGGTTTTGCTGACTGAAAATGACAACTCATTAAAGGACCAATATCACTCAATCCCTCTGTGTGTGTGTGTGTTTCAATCAGTGAAACCACGTGAAGGTATAAAAGAGCAAGAGTCCAGTAGCACCTTAAAGACTAGCAAAATTTGTGGCAGGAGATGAGCTTTTGTAAGTCACGGCTCATCGGAAGCAGTGACTCACGGAAGCTCATCCCCTGCCACAAAGTCCTTAATGTGCTACTGGACTCTTGCTCTTTTCTACAGCTACAGACAGATTAACACTGCTACCCAACTTGACCTGTCTCCATGGGAGGGTGGTAGGTTTAAAGCCCTCCTTGACTCCCATGGCAGCCCTGAGCTGAACTGAGGCTCATGTGAAGATGGATATTGTCCCAATCATCGATGACTGTTGTGAGAAAAATGTGTCCCCCCCCCCTCTGGTTCGTGTCCCCTGAGTGTTGCCTCCTCACCAAAGGCGAAAGGTGCAAGTTTGAAACTGCTAAGCGCTGGCAGAGACACTCAAAGCAAAGGGTCTCTTCTTATCTTTTTATTAAAAGATCAATATTCAAAGTTTACCTGACAAAGGTGACCAGCAAGACGCTGTGCCAGCTTGCCAACACAGTACACTTTCTATTTTCAAAAATATAGATAGTAAACACACAGAAAAATGAACATGCAAGCAAAGTATCCCACCCAAAGCATGCAAGAAACAAAAGGGCCCTTTCGGGTTGACTCCAAATTCTCAGGAGGCTAAGCCTCTCCTGATTCTTCAAAAGCCAATGACGATCTGTTGGATTTTACCAGTATTTATGCCAAATGTTCAAAGAGGTCCCTTACAGTTGTAAATTAACAATTTAGGAGTTGAAATTGTTTTACTGGTGTTGCTTCCTTGGTTCCACACAACAAAAGTTACATTTTACAGGATCAATACAGTGTCATTGTTTATTCCTGGTGTTCCCACATGGGAAATAAACTGTCCCTTGATGTTATCTCTGATATGGGGTGTGTGAACTCTCTGTATCCCAGGAAGTTAGTTTGTCTTTGGATTGAAGTCTGTCATTCTTCAAATGGCCTTCCAGCTGCAGTTTATTGCTGGTTATTGTCTCACACCTGTGGAGATTTCCTAGGAATGGAATGTTGTGAACTTTTGAGTACACTGAGAGGAATGCCTAGAACAAAAGGCTTGCAAAGAATCATGGCCTGGTTTAGTGACACAGGCCATGGCTGTCTGCTGTTTTGCTAGCAATGACAGAGATAGATGCATGGGGTTTTATAAACTATTTGGTTCATTTTAAACCCAAACCTTCTATATTTCTAAAAATTCTTACCACAATGACTATTTTTTAAAAAAACAAATAAAGACACAACTTTTTTTCAAAGTCCTATCAGATGACAGTCCATAGGAAGCAGCAAAAGATACCCTCTCTCTTGAATGAATTTGGCCCTTCTCTTGCTGTGTCTCACCTCTTGCCTGTTTGTCTTCCTGTGTAATACAATTTATTATTTCACCCTCTCCAACTCCTTCTGGCAAACCCAGCTTTGCCATAAAGCTTCAATGGTTATCCTCAGCTGAAGAGAAACCTAGCTGCATTTGCTCCCGTCCAACCCTTCTGACCTTGACTCTGCCACTCCCCCCCATCTCTGTTGCCTTTAGCCTTCCCCTCGCCCACCCTATCTTGCTCCCCCAATGTGGAGGTGGAAAGTGCCATCAAGTCACAGCTGACTCATGGTGACTCTCTGGGGCTTTCAAGGTAAGAGACATTCAGAGGGGGTTTGCCCTTGCCTGCCTCCATGTCATGTAGGATTCTCAGGTCCCCCCTGGCCCCCAGTGAGAGATGGGGGACAAAGTTGCCAGATCCAGGTTGGGGAACTCCTGGAGATTTGGGGATGGAGCCCGGGGAGGGCAGGGACCTCAGTGTAATACAATGCCATAGAGTCCACCCTCCAAAGTATCCATTTTCTCCAGGGGAACTGATCTCTGTAATTTGGAGATGAGCAGTACTTCCAAGGGTTCCCCAGGTCCCACGTGGAGGATGGCATCCCTCACATGACCCTGGTATTCATTGGAGGTCTCCCATCCAAATACTATCCAGTAGTTCCCCAGTACTGAAATTTAAATTGTAAGCGTCCTGGAGCCATGGGTCAAGTATGCCTCTGTGGCCCTTCTGTAAGCCTGCCTTGCCTTCCTTGGGTTTCCAAGGGCCAGCCTGCCAATTTTATAGTATTGGTGCCTGCTTTGCTTTCTTTGGAATGCCCAAGCAAACCACTGCCCATTTTAATGCTTCTTACCTTGGCGGTGGGGGGGTGGGGGGCCTTGCTATGCTTGCTCTGTATCAATGCTTGTCTTCTGGGGATGCAAAATGTTTACCTTTGTCCACTGTGCCATGCAATAATTCCTTTGGGGGAATATAAATGTCTCCCACATTTTATAGTCCTTGGATAAGTCGGTTTTTAGATGCTACAGCATCCATTTTTTAAAAAAGATTCAGAATGCCTACAAAATGGTGGGTGTTTCTCTTATCCGCCTGAAATTTGGAAGGGGTTGTTCCTTGAGTGATGAGAGCAATCCCTGGGAATTTCATCCAAATTAAGTGGAAACCAAAGATGGTACAGCAACAGGTTTCCTACCGAAACCAACGGAAGTGAAGATGAATATTGTTAAGTACCATGAAGAGGAGGCCACACAGAAGCTGAAAGAAGTTAACTTCATTATAACCACTAAGGAGTAAACATTGATGTGAACTGGCTGCTTTACTGAAATGAAAGTGGAAAGTGAAACTGATCTTGCAATCAGAGCCTGAATTAGGAAGGGGCTGTGGTTCAGTGGCAGAGCATCTGCTTGGCATGCTGAAGGCCCCAACTTGAATCTCCAGCATCTAGGGTTGCCAAGTGCTTTCTTACCTGGAGCGGGGGACTCCCGGGTTGCGTCTGGAGCGCGCACGCACCCCGTGTCGTCACGTCACTTCTGGGTGACGTGCACGTCGGGGTGGGGTTCCCCCTGGGGCCCGATCTGCCGGTGGCGGGGAACGGGCCTCTGGGGCGGGGGTTTCCCCGCCCCCCGGGGGGACTTGGCAAGCCTACCAGCATCTCCAGTTAAAAATGATCAGGAAAAGGTGATGTGAAAGACTTCTGCCTGAAACCCTGGAGAGCTGCTGCAAGTCTGGATAGATAATACTGACTCAGTAGCGTTGTTCCTATTTTAAGAGCATAAGAACATAAGAAGATCCCTGCTAGATCAGACCAGTGGTCCATCTAGTCCAGTTATTTTGGAGGGTCAAAAACAGGCATAGAGGCCAAGGCCTTCCCCTGATGCTGACTCCTGGCACTGGTTTGCAGAAGCCCCTGAGAATCAAACTACATGCTGATGCCATTTTTATAGGACAATTTAGCCATTTAAAAATTGCCACAAGGGCCCAATCACGATGGGGCCCATGATGTGGAGAAACCAGGTGCCGTGTCTTTTCAAGTGACTAAACAATTAGGGAGGGGCTGTTTCTGCACATGAAAAGGCATGGGGGGGGGACAAGATTGCCTGGTGCTGCCACAGCATGGGCTTGATCACAATTGGGCCCTCACTGCAATTTTTTTAATTGGCCATTTCCTATAAAATGGCATTGGCAGCCATTTGCCGGACATGTGACCACTGTAATATGTAGTTTGGCTCTAAACGTGGAGGTTCCCTTTAGACACCATGGCTGGTAACCACTGATGGGCATTTCCTCCCTGAATCTGTCTAATCTCCTGTTAAAGCTGTCTGTGCCTGTGGCTATCACTTCATCCTCTGGCAGTGAATTCCACATTTTAATCACTCATTAAATAAAGATCTGTCTCCTTTTATCTATCCCAAATCTACTTCCCCTCAATGTCATTCGATGTTCCCCAGTTCTAGTATTTTGGGTGAGGGGGAAAGTTCTCTCTATCCCCTCTCAACACTGTACATAATTTTATAAACCTCTATCATGTCTTTTCTAAGTAGAAAGTCCCAGACTTTTCAGCCTTTCCTCATGGGAAAGGCGCTCCAACTCTCTAATTATCTTGGTTGCCCTCTTCTCTTATGCTACAGGGGGTGCATGTATGTCCTACATGTAGATGCATATGTTAATTTGTTTGTGAGAGCCAATGTACATTCACTTGACAAATGAAACCAGGGACCAGTACCTGCATAAATGTAGGGTTTAACTGTACATATGTTGAACTGCTTATATATTGGATGTAACATGAAAATTAGCCAACACATGTTGACTGCACAAATAGCCCTGATCACAAGCTACAATGAAGGCATGTATGATCTGTATATGACGTACACTTCATTTTTATTTATATATGGATTGAGTTATTCTCGTGTTATGATCAATGCATATGTATTTTATTTTATTTGCTTACTCTATAACTGGCCTTTCTCACTGAGACTCAAGGCAGATTACAGAATGTAAAATGAGTGCTTCCACACATGCTGAATAATGCACTTTCAATTCACTTTCAATGCCCTTTAGAGATCGTTTGCTGTGGGTTTTGACATTTTACACAGTAAAATCCAGTTGCAAAGTGCATTGAAAGAGAGAGCAGAAAATTCCGACTAACAGTGCAGTAGGACTCGCTCAGGCTAACCCGATCTTGTCAGATCGCAGAAGCAAAGCAGGGTCAGCTCTGGACGAGAGACTACCAGGAAATACCAGGGTTACTACGCAGAGGCAAGCAATGGCTCTGTTAGTCTCTCTCTCTCTCTCTTTCTTAAAATTCCCTCTCCTAAAAAGGAGAGAAGTTTTGCTTTTACAATTCAGAAAATTAGGGAGGGTCTATAGAGGGATAAAGAAAAGTGATGAGTGATGTTAGGTATTAGTATATTAGTCCTTTAGTATTAAAGTTAAAGTCAATAGCTTCTTCTGTAGTTGGGCGATCCTCTTTTCTTGTCTCTCTTTCAAAACCGAACAGTTAACATGTTAGTAATGTTCTTTTGGGATTAGTATTACTTTTAAAGCATTATCCGAAATAGTCTTTAAACTTTGGGGTCTTTCCCTTTTTTGTCCCTCAAGTTATACTTTGGGCCAGTTGCTCCTTTAACTTCCTCATCCTTCACCTCTCCCTCCGAGCTGCTGTCTTCTCTGCTAGCTCCCGACATCCACTTGGCAAGTTCTGCTTCTTCTTCTGTACTGGCGTGCCTCTTCAAAAAGTCTTGAGCCTTGAAGATAGAGTCTATCTTTTCTCTTCTGTCTTTAAATTTAAAGACCAATCCTTCGGGCACCAACCATCTGTAACTAACTTGATGACTTTGTAAGAACATGGTCAGTCCTTTATATTCCTTTCTTTTCATTCTGATTTCAAATGGGACATCTTTCAAAATCCTAATCGGTTGGTCTCCAATTTTCAAGGGTGTTGCTGAAACTGCCTTTAAAATCTGATCTCGGAGACGTTGCTTTGTAAATTTCACTACCACTTCCGCTGGCAACTTATTTTTCTTTGT
>NW_015172087.1:371945-383299 GCF_001447785.1 Gekko japonicus
TTAATCTTTTGCAGTTCCTCCAGCAGATGGCGCAAAAGATCACCTTCTTGTTGATTGACAGCAGTACCAGCAGGGGAAGGGCTCGGACAGGAAGTCCCTCCCGTCTTCTTTGTCTGCTTCTCCAGCAGCTTTCTCTGCCCCGCCATGTTTCACTTTTGTTTATACTTTAAAAGTTCGTGCTGTGCTGCTCAGGGATGTCTCCCTCTTCACCACTTTGTACTCCCTCCCAAAAGGTAATGCGCTTTTACTGATCTTCGCTTCGCCCCCCCTCTTTACTTTTAAAAGTCTCTTTCTCGGGTGGGGGGGAATCCTCCCCCCTCTCTTTCAGTCTCCCGGGGGAATGGAGCGTGCTTATGCCACCGCTTCTAATTCAATCACCAACTCACAGTTCATCGCTCTTCTCGTTCCTTCTGGCTTTACTTTAGCACTCCATCACTCCACTATTCCGGTGGCGTTGCTAGTCCCCATTCGGGGCACGGCGCAGCCAGGGCCGTTTGGGGCAGAGGGAGAGCCTCGATTCCCGACCTTCTGGCCGGCAAGAGGCTTCTCCCTTAAGCGCCCCCTAGTTCGGAGCCCTTACCCTAGGGCTCCTTAGGATCTCCGCTTGCGCGGGACCCCCCCAGACTGCGTGTGGGCGATCCGGCTCCAGGAGCGTCCCAAGAGCCGGTCGCCATTCATGCCGCCGTGGCCGGAAGTCGCTCTGTTAGTCTCTTGAACTAAAAACAGTATGGTGTTGCCATAAATCAGCTGTGACTTGATGGCAAAAAAGAAAAGAAAAAAAGACAACTAGGGTTCCAGGATTGTGCAGCAATGCAAACATTTGTGAAGTGAAGGCCTGTTGGCTTCTTCTTACAAACAGATGTACATGTAGGATGTAAATGCATTCACTGTAACATGTGAACTGGGCTAGCTGGTGCATAAGTTCACTGAAATCTGTAAACAGGTCTACTAGTATAAGGTCGCTTCATGTGAATTTTTGCACTTCCTTCTCTGGCAAACTGGGAGTGTCAATATACTGAAACCGTAATAACAAAATCAAATGAAGTTGTGAATAGAAAATGAAACAAAAAAGAAAAGGAAGAAAATAGCACATCTCTAATATCTAGACCTACCCTGGTCATTGCTTAACTTTGGCGGCATTGTGCGTATGTAAATCAGGAATGAACAGGAAATGGATGTTTAAGTCCCACAGTTCTTCTGGAACCTTGTCCATTATAAGGAAGGCTCATTGTACTTATACTATTTTCATTAACATTAGAGAGCACAGAAGCAGCAGCAGTATAAAAATAATTGTAAAGCCTCCAGGAGAATATGTAAATCCAGTTTAAGGAGACACTTCTGTAAGTGATTAGAGGCTGCCTGCACCCTGGCACTTACTTAATTAAAAACCAAGGGGTAGATCCTGTTGCTGGATACAGCTCTGAGCAAAGGGTGGTGCATAAACACCCCACTTGAGGAATAGCCCTGGGAAGCACATTACGGTAAAGACGCTGAGTCACAGCATCGGCGCCCCGGCTTCCTCCTTGCTCACGAGAGTAGTAATTTAATGTGCTGACCTGGACTCATTTTGTACCAAATCACTGTGACACAATCTTTAAGACGGCCCCCTAGAACTTTGACTGGACCATGGGAGGGATGTGTGAATCCTTCTCAGACCCTCCAAGTGACCACACTTTCCACCTTTCTCTTGGTAGGGCACTGGGTCTGCTAACAGCTTAATGAAAGGCAAAACTGAAACTGGTACAGCTTTTCCTGATATTGTATCATCACATAACCTTCAACACGTGACAGATGGGAAAAAAGGGCCTTCCGGTGTACTAATTCTTATTCCCACAACAAAGATTACTTAAGACACTACTATACATTGCAGAAGACTCTTCTCTGCTTCATGTATGTTTGTTCATTGTTCAAGTGGCATCTGAGTCAGATGGATTCATCTACTGAAGATGATTAAGCTCAATATGGAATTGACGGTGCTGGTTATAGAAACGATACAATACTTTCAATATGGGATGGAAGGGAAATAGTGCTCTTTCATTTTGAGTTTAGGCAACAGGGGGGGAAATCAAAATGGCCAAGGGTTTTTGATCAAATGATGTTAAATAAAGAGATGTTTGCTCCCTTAGTTTAAGGGTACAGCAGGGAGTTTTATGGGGGCCGCGGTGGCTCAGAGGTTAAGATGCTGAAGTTGCAGACCAGAAGGTCTGTAACTTGGCACTTCGAGACCCTAGTGTCACATGATGGAGTGAGCTCCCATCTCTGGCCCCAGCTCCTGCCAACCTAGCAGTTCGAAAGCAAGAAATTGCAAGTAGAAAAATAGGTACTGCTTCGGTGGGAAGGTAACAGTGTTCCATGCGCCTTGGTGTTTAGTCATGCCGGCCACATGACCACGGAAATGTCTTCGGACAGCGCTGGCTCTTCGGCTTTGAAGCGGAGATGAGCACTGCAACCCTAGAGTCGGATTCGACTAGCTTTTGAGCAAGGGAAACCTTAACTTTTAGGCAGTTTTATAATATGTACTCATACATGTGCCCAGACCTTGATAGCCCAGGTAAGTCCAATCTTGTCTGATCTTGGAAGCTAAGCAGGGTTGTGCCTGGTCAGTAGTTGGATGGGAGGCCACCAAGGAAATCCAGGGTTGCTACGCAGAGGCAGGCAATGGCAAACCACCCCTGAATGTCTTTTGCCTTGGAAACCCTATGGGGTCACCATAAAGCAGCTGCAACTTGATGGCAAAGCAAAAAACTAAACAAACCCCTCATACATAGCTAAAAATGAACCACACTAGAAAGTGCCTTAGTTATTTTCGGGTACGTGGACCTGTGCAGTTTGGTGTAGTGGTTAAGTGTGTGGACTCTAATCTGGGAGAACCGGGTTTTATTCCCCACTCCTCCACTTGCACCTGCTGATGTGACCTTGGGTCAGTCACAAGCTCTGGCACAGCTGTCCTTGAAAAAGAGCAGTTTGTGTCAGAGTTCTCTCAGCCCCACCCACCTCACAGGGTGTCTGTTGTGGGGAGGGGAAGGGAAAGGAGTTTGTAGGCCGCTCTGAGACTCCAAGTGAAGGGCGGGGTATAAATCCAATCTCTTCTCTTCTCTTCTTCTTCTCTGCACTACAGTGTACTGTGTTTCACCTCAAAAGGCTCAAAGGAGAGACCTGAAGGCCAAGACGGGTAACTCTAGTGGCATCTTTTCCACTTCCTGATGAAGCTTTCCCTTTTACAAACAGAGCAAAACATGGATTATGATATGATTAAATGACAGAGAAAACATCTACTTTAGATGCATAATCTGCTGCTGATAAACTAGCTAGCAAAGGCTCCTTTTTATTATCTGTCCAGGCAACAGCTAGACTTGGAGTGCTTTTGTGCATAATAGCTTTCACAAAATGTGCATCTGAAATCCTCTGTTAGGAGAACAGGTGTGCTTAAAATGCCCAAATGATTGCCTCCCATACCCACATCTCCCAGCAGATGTCACCTTAATGCAGAGCTGGAGAACCTGAGAAGTAGACTGTGATTTACCAAGGACATTAGCTAGGCTTTCTCATTGGGAGTGTGGAGAAATCATACTGATTCCTTCCATGAAACGCTTTTCTGTAAGCAGCAGGCAATTCTTAGTAAGCTGAAGGTGAGCAGCTAAGAGCTAAAGTATTGCACAGTCTGACTGTGACGCATTTTAGGGATGCATAAAGCCTATCTATAGCAAGATAATGGCAGCAAGCATGCTAACAAAAGAGCTGGATCCACACACTCCCTGGATATTGTGCTATTGTTGTGCTATCAAGATCATGTGCCTCCTGGATTTCCCTGTGAGTACAAGACAATCTGGAGGTGAAGGATTCCAATAGTGCAACAAATGTGCAATATCTATTGACATGTGGATCCAGCCATGGATGCAAAGAGAAAAGGGTGACTTGGGTTGTAGTCCCAGAAGGGACAGTATTGGACAGCTTCTGACATGACAGGCCAAAGCTACATGTCTTGATAATATATCATATTGGTTGATGCCTACGTTTAGAGGTATTTGTGTCTCTTCTTCGATTATTTCACTATTTCTGAAAGCTGTTTCCTCTGTACTGACTTGTCCAAGTGAATTCCTCACCCCACCCCCCCAAGTCTGAGGGTGCTTCCATACTTCATCGTGTTGGTGTTTCCACACCCCCAGTCCACTCCAAGGTCAAACTGATTACGGAAATGAAACCCTGGCATTTTATCAGATGCTGCTCCTGTGTAACTTTGAAAAAGCGTCATTTGTTACATATTGCCAGAGAACTCAATTCAGAGCAGATGAAAAAAAATCCCTGCCACTTAAAGCAGATAAACATAGATTAAATAAATGGTATGAATATATATGCCATCATCTGATAATAACATAGTCTTAAATGAGAGGGTTAACCCTCAATTCACCCCAATTAATTTCTTTTCAATGTAATTCTTAGAGTTACTTATAGAAGGATGGCGCTGTAAATTGTGTAGAATTTACTCCAAAGCAAGAAGGTCTAGGATCAGACTGTTGCTAACGCTGCCTGCCTTCCCTACTTCATTGTAACATTATGAATTGGCTCTGTTTTAATTTCAGCACATTTGAATCTCTTGATCACATATGGATGCTATTGATGAGAAAGCGGAAAAATAAGAATAAGAGTATGCTTTCCAGCCAGTGCAGCACTGACAGTCATACTAGGAATAGGGAGCTGATAATAAGCCTCATGTGTGAAAACCACCTATGAGTGCATCCATAACCATCTCTTGCCACATTAGATTTAATTGAGCTTTTGTCTCTTGCTGAAAGCGGCTTTGAGTGTCAGGAGAGGAGAGGAGCAGACAATGGGCACAGGAGTGCCTGTGTGGCTGCTTTCTCCATGTCCATTATGATGCCCCCAAAGGGGTTGTTCAAGGGAGATACACTAGCTTCAGAGGCATAAACAGGTCGTGCAGGAGTTCTCCACGGGACACGATGGGCATGATGCTGTTTAATAAACCTCCCGATGGGGTACGCAAATCCAAAATGAAAAGGCATTAACACACAAGCTTACACTCCAGTAATTAAAGGAAATAGTAAAAAAGGAAAGAAAGGAAAAAAACCCCACCGAACCTGTTAATTCCAGGAGAAGGTCGTGCCTGGATATGGGGAATTCAGTGAAGCTTCCTTCCAAAACACAAAAGGCTGCAGGCATTAGGGAAAGTGCTGTGTCCAGCAGACACATGACAGCCATGTTCTTCACCGTGGTGCATTTTTGCTGTAGCCCAAGTGCATACTTTGCCATCAAACCAAAGCAAAAATGGAGGTGGAGATGGCATGTGTGGCTTGTCCCTTACTTTTGACTCCATTTTGTGTGTGTGTGTGTATTGCAGGGCTGGGCATAGTCCTCAACAATGTCCAAACGCATTTCTCTGAATTCCATCCTGTTAGCTTACTTTTGCTATCTTCTTTTGGCTGGCTTGACCCTGTTTGCTTTCTGTCTATCCCAGTTCTCTTTGCTCTTCATTTTAAGTGCTTGCCTTGATTTCCTTCACTACTTTGTACTTCTCTTTGTTTCTTCCTTGGTGGCTTCTTTATTTCTTGTCTTCTCCTACTTGCTATTCGTTGTAATCCTGACCTTTTTGATTTTGTACTGTCCCAATGTTATTTGTATTCTTGGTAATACTTCTCTTCTTAATAAACATCGACTCGGTGAAAATGTATCTATGCCAACGCAGTGGAAATATCACAGGAGATGAAGAAGGGGAGGAGCCCTGAAATGGTGGAAATGGATCAAAAAGTAGCTTTTAGCTGCTGCTAGCAGGTAACATTGGCAAGATATCAAGGGAAATGGTAGAGGGATGTAACAACAAATTTAATGGGACAAAAAAAGAAGAATATGTGTGGTTCATCTGGCGATGGTGACTTTTGGTGCCAGGTGGAAACATAATAATTTGTCTAAGCCTTCGGGTGGTTTCTTTCTCCTTCCCCTTCCCTGTATGCCCAGCTGACTTTTTTAAAACTGATGGCTCGGTATATTTATTTACTTTGCACCGTGTGTGTGTGTATATATAAATGTACATACTTGTTTTATCTTAATATTGTTCTGCTGGGAGTTCTTTTAGCTTTGATGCGTCTGCGGCTTGTTTGGTGTTGTGTTTTGATGATATTCTGCTCCTTGTTATTAGTGTTTTATAATATCTCGAATGTCTGAATGTCAACTTGGATTTTTTTTAACTTCCTTATGTGATCCATGCCTCAAAACCTGAACTGAGGGGTGAAAGTATGACAGTGCAGTCCTACTCAGAGTTACTCTCTTCTAAGCTGAATGAAATCAGTGAGCTTAGACTCGAGTAACTGCGCACAGGATTGCACTGTCTGTCCCATGAACTGAAACCTGCAAGTTCCTGTATGGCAGTTCTGTTCTTCTCATTAAGGTCAGTTCCTCCATGGTTTAAAGCAGCAGTTCCCAATCTTTTTTGAGTATGGGGAGTCGGGAGCCCCTTTTTAACATCAAGAATTCTGTGCCCCCCCCCCAATGATAGGAGTAAAACTATTAGTGGCCATTGATTGAGAAAATACATAATGAGAAAAGATCAAACTGACAATGCTTGGTGTGCATATGGATTCATGGACCCCTTGTAATAAATCTACAGCCCCCCCCCCCCATGTCCCTGGCTCCCAGATTGGGAACCACTGGTTGAAGTCATGTTCTGCCATGGTATGGGCACATGTTTTCCATTGGCTTCCCCATGTTTTTGAAACAGACTCTCAGAAGGGGGTCAAGGGACCCCTATCCACATTGCTTTCTAGCAAGGCTGCAAAATAGAGCTGTTCTGGAGACCTTTGGGGGCAGTTTGAGCCTGGGGTTTGTGTCTGCATGGGTAAAATGCCATCAAATCACAGCGAGGGACTTTCAAGGCAAGTGAGAAGCAGGGGTGGTTTGCCATTGCCTTCCTCTGCTGAGTCTTCCAAGGTGGTCTCCCTTCCAAGCACCAACCCTCCTGAGCTTCCCAGAATCTGATGAGACAGAGGTATACCATGCCACTTTCTCTCCCACCCCTCTGGCACAGGCATATAATTATTCTTAGCCTTGTATTTAATGTGTTGTTTTAATGTTCTTTTAAAATTGTTTTATTATTATTTTTTACACGTTGTTATTTACCTTTTTACCTGAGATGCCTGGGAGAAAGGCAGGTAGATGACTATTTTAAGCAAGTAAATAAATAGCAATGCTTTAAAAAACCAACAAAACCTCCGGGAGTGAGGGAGGATGGGCAGGAAGAAGGACAATGGATACATTGCTTCGGGCCAATGGCACAAAAGCCCATCCCTCGATAATGAGAGCTTGCACCTGAAATTAGGAATTGGAGACAAACAGTGACAGATCACAGGATGTAGTGCAGACGGCGCTGCTCCGCATATGAATATCAGCAACAGCTTGTGCATAAATAAATAAATAAGTAAGTAAAACCCCACTGCAGGTCTGGATACGCTCTTTCCCAGTGATCTTTATCACTGCTCATTTTATTTGATCTGCCTTGCATGGCTTCCAGCAGGTTCAGTCGTCAGCATCTTAATTCCTGGCACCACAAAGGTTTCCCTGAGTTGATGGAAGGTGGAAACCATTCTGGGCCAGCTGCTTAGTAAATGTTTTGCCTAAATCAGTGTGCTGCCTTTTAGTCATCCCCTCTGACTCACCCAGGCGCTGGAGCCAGCCTGTAAGCGGAGGTCTGATTCTCCCATCGACAACGGCTGTGCTCCTCCTTGGTGGTTGTAAAATGAATGAGATGTCCCAAATGATCTTTTCCAACCGCAAAACCATCCAGTAGTGATGTAGGCACTCCCTTTCATTGAAAGTAGGTGTTCACACCAACTAGGGATGCCATCCTCCAGGTGGGACCTAGGGTTCCCCTGGAATTACAGCTCATCTCCAGACTACAGGGATCCATTCCCCTAGAGAAAACGGGTGCTCTGGAGGGTGGACTCTATGGCATTGGACCCCACTGAGGTCCCTGTCCTCCCCAGGCTCCGTCCCCAAATCTCCAGGAGTCTCCCAACCTTGGTCTGGCAACCCTAACCCTCCTTCCCCCTCCAGAGGCCGAGGGGGACATGGCAACCTTAATGCCAACACACACCTATGTCAGCTAGCTGCCATGTTTTATTTGCTTCCTTCTGTGACCTTGGTGCTACGGCGCATGTTTGCACGCTTGCTCGCTGCTCTGCTCGCTTGCCGTAAACAGCAATAGGGAGGTGCTCATGAGACCGTGCGAACCAGTGCTGCCAGACTGAGCTATCTGTCTAACCTTGGGACAGAGGGAGGGCTTGCATTCCACTGTTGGTGTGAATATTTCGGCTCTCATGGGGCGCTGAGACTCTCCTGCTTATTATGTAACCTCCCGTCGGAAGAATTCCCGCGCGCGCGCTCTTGGATTTCATTTGCTTAGCCATTTGCCTCATCCTGCTATATGTAGGGATGCTTCCGCCCCATTGTCATTCCTAGCAATATACCTGTAGACCATGGCAACGGACCTGTAATCTAATAAAGCATAACGTTTCCCTGGAATCGTGTGTGGAGATTTACTTGCTGTTGAACCTGACAGCGTATCAGGTCGCTTCTAAAAGGGAGAATCTGCTATGTGTACCTGGAGTCTCCAGTTCATAAAATCTATGTTGTACTGTTGAAAGTGACATTTTGCACATAGCTACATCTGAGATTAAACTTGTAAAATGTCAGAACTTAATCCATGAATGAC
Organism: Gekko japonicus; assembly: GCF_001447785.1. Classification (NCBI taxonomy): domain Eukaryota; kingdom Metazoa; phylum Chordata; class Lepidosauria; order Squamata; family Gekkonidae; genus Gekko; species Gekko japonicus. The sequence continues at coordinate 380,665 of NW_015172087.1, forward strand.
TACAAGTTAAAGGCTAATAACTAGGGTTGCCATTCCCCCGGCCGTTCTGGGGAAACCCTCAATTTTGGGGGCTTCAGCCCACCACTGGCCAGCTGGCTGGAGGGGGAAGCCCCACCCCCAGTCAGGGACATCACACATGAACACTCTGGTATTTGGGCAAACTCTATGTTTTTGAGGCTGAAAAAAACATCGAGTTTGCCCAAATACCAGAGCATCCCCAGCACGATGTCCCCAGCATGATGATGTCACTTCTGGGTGATGTCATCATGTCGGGGACATCGCACAATGTCCTCACTCACCTCAGAATGCCCCCCTTAAAGTCCCCCACTCCAGGCAAGGTAAGACCTGGCAACCCTAACAGTAACTGATCTCCAAAGTTTCCTGTGACTTGGCACTGGGAATACTACTAACTGCAAATCCATCAATTTTAATGCAATTCTCTTGGATGGATCAAGAATCTATGGACTCTTTAGGACATGACTGCTTGATCAAATGATGCCTGTCAACTATGGTAGGTATTCCTGGCAAATCGGACCATTAATGAAGACGTGGACATTAACACATGAAGTTGCCTACTGAGCCCAACCAATGTATCATGGTATTGTCTACTCTGACTGGCAGCAGCTCTCAAGGGTCTTGGGTAGGCATCTTTCACATTACCCGTTTTACCTGGAAATGACAGGGACTGAACCTGAGACCTTCTGCATGCATATAAGGTGCTCTACCACTAAGCCACCACTGGAGGCTTGCACCCCAAGAGGGGTTTCAGGTGAAGAATCGGACTCACAAACCCCATTCCCTCATGGTTCTTGGCGGCTGGAAAACCCACAGCTATCTCAAGTCTCCTCTTGGTGATGCCACCCCTTTGCCTTACTCCCAAGGGGTATCAAAGCTCTCTGGGTAGTAATTGCTGCCCCCAGCAAATCTGAGAGTATCTGCCACTAGACAGATCTGAACATCTAGCCCAGCACAGTAGCTGTACTGGCATTTAAAGGCTCCAGCTAGTTGTGGCATCTTCCACTTCATTCATACTAGCTAGCATGGGGTGTGTGTGTGATCTATTTCACTTACAAAATTTTGAGCTATTGGACGATCTATTGCACTATTGCACTTTTGAGCTATCGTGCTCAAGGGATGGTGAGCTTAACCACTGTCCCTCCCCTTTACTGCTCTATAGACAGCAGGACCAAACAGGCGTGGTTTACAGAGATCAGGAAAAGAGAGAAACACACACTAATCTCCATACTTACTGTAATGATATTGTTGCTAAGATAGTTGAGTCAAGTTTGAAACTGCAGCATTTAAAAGTCTAGCATTACTTTTGTTCTCAGATTTGAGACTTCAGGTTCCCTGGGCACATGGACAAGATGGGAATCCCTAGGTAAAGAGTTCTTCATGGCTTGTGCCCATCCAATAGAAAACAGAGTTTCCTTCTCATGTCCTGAGAATTTATAATCTCCCCTTTTAAGAGTCCATCCCCATTGGGGTCATTCTGATCCTTCTGCCTCAAGAGGAAGAAATTACTGTCCAGCCATTTGGCTGTCCAAGACTCTGTCCCTTTAGGTGTGACATTCTAGGAAAGTATGGGATGAATACATGAAGCTGCCTTATACTGAATCCTTGGTCTATCAGGGACAGTACTATCTACTCAGACTGACAATGGTTCTCCAGAGTCTCAGACAAGGTCTTTCACATCATCTACAGCCCGATCCTCTAGCTGGTAACCCTTTTGTTCTACTTTGGCCAGATCCATTTGTATCTCTAAGTACTAAGTTATTCTGTATTTGGGGCCTGATGATTCATTCCTGGCCCTCTTTCTTTCCGCCATCTACAAGTTTACAGCTAGGTTCCTACCTGAAGTCAGAGTGCTGTCCGATGGTTACATTATTGAGGTGAATTTTAGAAGACAACTTGGTTTTTATACCCCACGTTTCTACTCCTAGGCATCTCAAAGTGGCTTACAATCACCTTTCCCTTCCTCTCCCCACAACAGTTACCTTGTGAGGTAAGTGGGGATGAGAGTGCTCTGAGACAACTCAGACTGGCCTAAGGTCACACAACAGGCTTCATGTGGAGGAGTAGCAATTCAAACCCAGTTCTCCAGGTTCTAGACCCTGCTCTTAACATGAGAACATAAGAGAAGCCAATGTTGGATCAGGCCAATGGCCCATCTAGTCCAACACTCTGTCACACAGTGGCCAAAAATACCAGGTGCCACTATACCATGCTGGCTCTCAAATTCTAGGGTGAAGGGCTGACAGAGTGTTGTAGTGACTACTTCATCAAACTTTGATGTGTGAAATCTAGGTTCTTAGGGCTGCTTCACACTTTATACAACCGCTAGCTTCCACAGAGTTTCACTGAAGTTTGCCTCAGAAGATATGTACAGTTTTGAAGCAAAAAGGTGTGTTTGGAAATGCTTTGAAACTGGGGCATGTGCAGAGGAGCATGTGCTGATGGACTGTGATTTTCCACAGCTGCCTGATGTATGCCTACTGCAAACTTGGAGGCAAGTGTTCCATTCACACTTTGTGTGTGCACTAAATCAAACAGCTGGTAAAACCCAGCTGCCACAGAAAGTATGAAGCTATTCTAGGAAACTCACCTGATTAAGGGTTGCATTGAAGCTAAAATC
>NW_015172087.1:383339-384901 GCF_001447785.1 Gekko japonicus
ATAAATTGGGTGTGTGTGTGAAATCACAATTTCACACATTTTGATTTATGAAGAGCCTCAATTTGGTGATGTTTGCAGCTCCTTTGCTGAAGTTACGAAAGAGTTAAAATACAACAATCCCGAGGCCACCCTGTCAGTAATAACAAGCTCCATTTTGTTTGGTGTAGGAACACCTGATGATTCCCTCTCCCACCTGCATCTTGCCATCTAGAACTTTTTCTCTTGCTCTTTTTTAATCCTGCCTTTGGCCGGCTGGTATCCTGCTATCCAACAGGCCACCGAGGACATCTTGCTCCCATGCTTTGAAAGCTGCTTGCAAATTGTAATAGCATTACTCCCGTGGGATCCTCATCCCCAACATAAGTTATTGATCAAAGCGATTTAAAACTTCACACACTTGGAGAGACGTACCAAGTAAATTTAATTCCAAGTCTTTAAGGGTGTGAATCCCAGCCAGCCGATCATAGGGATGCTCTTACTGGACCCTTTCCCATTAACACCACAAACTGTGCCTTGGAGTGTCCCCCCCCCCTTTTTTTGCGGCATGGACTGTTTACCATACTGGAGCCAGGCTCAGATACATATATGGAAATTGTGTAGAGAGCCTGGTAATCCGGGAACTGGATTGGAAAACTTGAGAGGCCCTTCTAAGGTTATCATTTACGATTAAGGCTTCAGATGTAAGCCGTGCGGGTGAGTGTGAAGGCAGTAGTGGAATGCCTTTTCCATACAACACTGCTCTCTTAATACGTAACAGCTTTCAGTAATGCAGGCTTGTTTCTGGTGTTTATGGACAAGGGGCGACCAGGGGTGGGGGGGACCAGGATGGCTTGCTTGGCCTTGTGAGACAGACTAAGAGCTGTTCTCCCCGGTCTGTCTTCTGTCCGCTTGCATATATTATCATGAGAAGCCTTTCAGGCTCAGCTGGCCCTCTCAGGAGGTGCTGTTGTCTAACTAGGCTGCAAGTGTTCACAGGCATTCCGACAAATTTTCAAGTTAAGAGGTCAAGTTGAAAGTCGTCTAGAAGAAAAAAATTCCACACAGGAAGCTGATTACATTCTGAGACCCAAAACATGCTGCAAAGGATTACAAGATCAGTAGTAGTGTGATAAGCAGGGAAGGGGGGGGGAATCACTGGCAGGCAGCCACATCACTTCCTCCTGAATCATGTCCCTTCAGCACCATCCTCATCATGGGCCATGACCCTTCTTTAAAGAAACAGACAATTGAACTCCAGTACCTCAGCATCTTAAATGCATAACTTTGAAACGAGGAGGAAAAGGTGCTCAGGCCAAGGTATTTTAAAAGAGTCTTTAAATTCCTGATTTATGGTGGTACACTTTTACTACCTAGACCAGAAGCCTGTTTTCCATATCTGACTGTATGTGCTGTCTAACATTATTCAGGCCTATTTGAAAAGATGGCTCCCAATGCCTAAAAAGCCTTTTCCTCTGACCCATTGGGCTTCAACCGGTGCCCTGGTTCAATGTGAGCAGCACCAGTCCCACAACTTTTTTTTTTTTTTTAAGTCAGGGTCTGTTTAATTCATGAAAGAAATTAAA
>NW_015172087.1:384933-390459 GCF_001447785.1 Gekko japonicus
GGGAAAGAGAGAGAGAAGGAAAATAATGAATATATGCTGCAAACTGGGGTTTAAGGTGAGTAATCCCAATTTTTTAGACCACAGGTCCACAGCGTAATCCCCTGCACATCCCTAGGGGCCAGTGGTAGCTACATCGTGGGGGAATTGTGCCATTTTGCACATATTCTGAGGCACCGGTTTTGATAAAGTATTGTCATCAGTAATGAGGGATGAAGAGAAGCTAGCTATAAGGTCCAGGAGTTCCTGGAAGTAGAAGAGCACCTAGGATGGTAAAACACCCAACACGAACCTTTGCCTGAATGTCACTTTGGGCTGTTCCTCTATGGCACCATATTCTAAGATGATAGTTAGCATTACTCCTCCTTAGCATAGTGCTCTGCGTGATGCCAAGGATATTATTCAAGAAGACTGACTATGAGCAATTTCCCTAATCAGGTAAAGAAATTGCATAATGAGCTCAATCATAATCATTTTCTTTAAGCCTCCTGTGAGGGAAAAAAGCTGTGATTCCAGCAGAACCTTATGCAACTGCTAACCATCCTGAGTGAGGCTTATTGCCTAGAGAACTCTGACAATGCTCAGGGTGCAGGCTGATTATTCCAGCTCGGGGTAGTTTCGATCAGAATGACTCCCATTACTATCGGCTTATTAGATGCAATTAGATGTGATTTTCCAGTCTGAAAATGTTCCAACAGGAGAGAAAGGCAGACCTGCACAGACAATAGGTGGCTGGAAAGGTCAATGCAGAACTGGGGGACTGGAGTTAATTCCTCATTCTCCGATGGCATCAGTGTGTGTACTTGGGAATTGGTTAGGTTCCGTCCTCCATGTATAAAAATAGAACATGCACATGAACACCCAAATGGATCTGCCTTCTACTAAATCAGATCACTGGTCCATCATGATCAGTATTGTCTACTTAGACTGGCAGTGGCTCTCCAGGGTCTCAGGCAGAGGTCTTTCACATCCCCTCCTACCTGATCCTTTTAACTGGAGATGCCAGGAATTGAACCTGGGACCTTCTGCATGCCAAGCAAATGCTCCACCACTGAGCCACAGGGCCGTTTCGATAGGAAACTCAATAGAGATTTTAAAGCACTGTTCAAACTGAGAATGCTTTAGAAATGATAAGTGGAAGTAATAATAATAATTTATGTACTAGGCTAAAGAAAGGGTGGGAATCAACTCTTTTCTGTGTTTATTACTTAGCTATCACATTTTTTCTCATGCTTCCTCCAAGGTGTTCAGGGTGGTGTACATAGTTCTCCCCTCCTTTGTTTTACTGGTGTTTCCTACATGGAGATGGGCTTGCGTGGTTTCCCTGGGGCTGCCAAGACACTTCAGTGGAAATGGGGCTTCAACATGGCAGATTCCCTGTAGCTTCCCTGCCCCAGCCCCCTGCAGCCATTCTCCTTGTGCCACCAGGGGCTTTCCCAGAAACTTGCCCCCCAAAATTAGAAATCGGTAGATCATTATAGCATTACACTGTTGTAACAACCTAGCAGGTCCTGTGAATGGCCACCTTTCATTTTTAAAAGTGGGTGGGTGTTCCTATTCACTGCTAGGCTGAATTGGCTGGCAGCCATTTCAGTGGTCCATTTCACTTCACCCCCACTTCCAAACAAAATGGATAGCTGAAATGGCTGCCAGCCATTTCAGCCTAACAGCGGGGTGGGTGAGCCCATCCACTGTATGTTCCGCTTCCCCTGCTAGGAAGTGGGAGGAAGCAAAATGGATCACTGAAATGGCTTACAGCTATTTCAGCCTAACAGCTGAGTGAGTGCACCCATCCACTATTTGGCTGAAGTTGCCCGAACAGCTGAACTGAACTGGGTAAAAATCTGGTAAATGCTCAGGGAAGGCACTGTCCCCAAACATCGCTTTGGGGGGCTATGAACCAGCTCAAGTTCATGCCAGATTTTGGCTCGTGAACTGGTTCATGCCCATCCCTAATGTGCAGTCTGCCTAGCACATGTAGTTACCATATTCTGTGAATAAAGCAATATGTTTCTTTTCAAGCTTTGGTACATTTGAACACACAATAAACCTGGGTTTCAATCATGTATACTAAAGTTAAAACGTTCATGCATTGTCCCCATCACACAAAATCATGACCAGCTGAATGCACTTATTGGAAGGATCATGTATACCGGGGGCAGGTGAGGTAAGAGTGGCCAAAATGTAATGGCTGGAACATGCTAAAATGACTGGCTCAAGGATCTCCAGCAAACTTCATTGTTGACAAGGGATTTTGAACCTGGACCTCCCTCTCCCTCATCTGATACTCTAACCACAGCACTAGGCTGGCTGAGCAAAGATGACTGCTTACCATTGTAAGTTTCCATAGAAGAAGAAAATGGCGCTGTCAGGTTGCAACCAACTCATGGCAACCCCTTCCCTGAGGCATTCCAGGCATGCGATGAGCAGAGGTAGTTTGCCGTTGCCTTCTTCCATGTAGCATCCACATCTTCCTTGGTGGTCTCCTATCCAAGTACTAACTGTGGCTGACCCTGCTTAGCTCTCAAGCCTGATGAGCTCGGGTCAAACTGAACTAATTGGGCTGCCTGAATTTCCACAGAGGGCATTTGATACTTGAAGAGCTGCATGGCTGTATCATCCATCCCCATGGTGATGAGAACTGAGCACACATCTGTGCCCCACCTGGACTCCAAGCAAGCACACTGGAAAAAATACAACCAGTAGAATTTGCATGGGCTTATAAGCCCACTGTGCTAAACTATCACTTGGTTAACAGTCACATGTATCAATTTCTCCGTGTTCACTGAAATAGTTCTGACAAGGCAGCAAAGACTTGCATAGCGGAGCCTGAACAGAACCTCTTTCCTCAAATACCTTCAGTTCAGCACAGTCTGGCCAGAGAAGGTTTAATTCCTGTTAGCTGACTTTGTCCATTTGTTTATATTTAAGATGTTTATACTGTTTTCAGATGAGACTGTGCCGCAAGCAGAATTTTTTGCTCTGTAGATTTTTGCAAACACCCACGGCTATCTGATGACACATGTATCCATGATTCATATAGCGTTAACAGTCCCAGATGAAACATTGGGGGGGGGGGAGTCAAATGTGCCAGGACTTTAAAAAGGGACATTACACAAGGTATGCACAAGTTGTGTGGTGTTTGTATCTGTATCCACAACCATTAAACAACTGAATCCCCTCTTCTCTTTATAAAACACTCAAAAATCAAGACAGCATTTCTGAACAACTCATAGAGTGTGATAGAGCGGGTGGGGGAAGAGCCTGTCTACAGGTTACAAAATTCTTGGGTCCTGTCAGGGTCCTCCACAAGGATGTTCAGTCTGATGTGCACTGCCAGTTCCTTTATGGGAACTCAGTTCTCAGGGGTGTGGGGTCCCAATTTAGATCAGGACCACTGTGCACACAGAGGAAGGGGATTTATGCCTTTGGCCTGTGCTGGTTTCCTGAATGGATATTGCCCCAGGGATGCTATTTGTCTCTTTGGGTGCTCCACAAGTATTGATGGAATACACGTAAGATTCCCCAGTAGGGCAATGGAACCATTTTAGGGCCCCCACTAACTAGTCTAGATTTGGAACAAATTAATTACCTAGATCTGGATGTTTAGAGAAGTCCATCAAGAGATATTTCAGCTTGGAGAAAATAGATATGAAGCACCAAGACCCTGATTCTGATTCTACAGCTTACAAGAACTGGGCTTAGTAGGGTCATTACTCCTACACTTTTGAGCAAAGAACTTGTATAAAGATGAAATTTCAGTAGGGAGGCTGATTATTTACATGCTTGATCCTGCACAGTAAGATGTGGAAGACAGGGAAATGCCAAGCAGAAAACCAATGAACACCACAAGCAAAGGCAAATCTATATAACTAACAGAGGGGAATGCCATATCCAATGTGTTTTTTCTTCACAGTGGTAGTTAGAAGACAGCCTCATGAGGAATATTTCTGGACAGTCAACATTTATTTCTGTGGGAAGGTACATTTGAGTGTTGTAAGATCAGGATTCAGCAGAGGTGTGCTTATACTGCTCACGTCTTAAAATGCCACCACACTAGGGTTCATGTTTCTACCTGCCAGAAAAGTACCCTACACTAGTGGTTCTCAAACTTCACACAGTAGGGCCTTACTAAACTTACTCTACCTTTTGGGACCCATTTTTAAAATAATTCCCCAACATAAAATATAAGAATCTCATATATGTTAACACTGAAGAAATTTATATTTTATATTCAGTTTTTAGCATTTATCATTATTGAAAAGTACTGAGATTGATGCATCATTGGGTGATCTCAGCTCATATTTTACTTAGTGATTTTAAGAACCTGAGATACAAGGGCAAGCCTGAGGGCTGTTTAAATGCACACACAGAAACACACCCACACACCCACCCACATACCTGTGATTGGTTTATTTACATTAACCTCCTTAGATAGGTTCCCTTGAGGATCTGGATTAGCCGATAGGCTGTTTCTAGGATCCTCTGTCCCAATTGTTTCTGGGAGCGCAGCTTTGGTTGTTTGTGAGACCGCGTGCTTGGTTCAACCACGTGCACGGTCTCTGTCGGAACACAACGATTACGTAGCAATATTGAACAACAAACTTAGAACAACAGATCTCACAACTGTTTTTGCACACAGTACAGAGACAAATTCAAACTTGACGTTGAGCATATACTCAACAAACGGTGCAACCTGTCACAGCTTCCTGGTGAGCATGTTTTTGTCCAGTGCCCATATTTACAACTTTGTGAAGGCAAATGACATTTGATAGTTTCAGGCAAAAGAAGAGGACTAAACCTAAAAATGTAATATGTGAAGTAGTTCCCACTACTGTGGATGAAGAAAGAGGATTTTGCAGGCAAGGACCCCAGGGGAGGTTGCGTTGCCATTCAGTAGGAAGCCAAGACAAGGCAGGGAATTTTATCTGCTTTCAACTGAAGGCCACTACAGGGGAGAATGAAAGATGGGTGGGATAGCTAACTTAAGCAAGAGCTGCCCATTTTATCAACCTTTTATCTCCTTTTTCAAACTCAGAGTGGTATACCTGGTTGTCTTCCATCTCTAGGCTATCCCCGCAGCTGTCCCAAGATAGAGTGACAACATCACCACTCAGGCCCAGATGTAGCAGTGTAAGCTTGGTATATGATGGACTTGTTGCCTCCCACACCACTGCCAGCTGAGCTTGGTTTGGACCTGCCCTGCACTGGCATGCTACCACCATGCCCATTGAAGAAGAGATTGGATTTATATCCCACCCTTCACTTGGAGTCTCAGAGCGGCTTACAAACTCCTTTCCCTTCCCCTCCCCAGAACAGACACCCTGTGAGGTGGGTGGGGCTGAGAGAACTCTGACACAAACTGCTCTTTTTCAAGGACAGCTGTGCCAGAGCTTGTGACTGACCCAAGGTCACATCAGCAGGTGCAAGTGGAGGAGTGGGGAATCAAACCTGGTTCTCCCAGATTAGAGTCCGCACACTTAACCACTACACCAAACTGGCTGAAGGGGAGGATAAGGGAACAGGACA
>NW_015172087.1:390631-400611 GCF_001447785.1 Gekko japonicus
CATCTAAAGGGGGAATCTATTTGTTAATGAACATTTTTAGATGAGTGAAGATAAACTTCCCCCTCTTCTTCATATTACATTGCTGCACTCTGTTGCTTTTGGCAGTTTCTTTCCAGCCTTCTTGCTTCTGATCAGGGGTCTTGTTGTAGAAAAAGAGCTGCCGGAGCTCATTAGCATAACTCATTAGCATAACTTATTTGCATATGCCACGCCCCCTGACATCACCGGAAGTGACAGAAGGCCACACCCCCTGACATCACCGGAAGTGTGTCAGAAGGCCCGGCTACTTACCCTCCTGCTTCATCCTCATTCCCAAACAGAATGAGGATCGAAGCAGAGGGCGGGGTAAAGAAGGGGGCGGGGCTTCACCACGTGACCGCCCCGCCCCCTAGAGGTTCTCTTCCGGAGCTCCGTACCTGAGAGCTCCCCCCCGACTAGAGCCCTGCTTCTGATACAGAAGCTGGGCTGGATGAAAATGCTCGAAGCAATGGAGTGCAATGAATTAAGGTGAGGGACAAAGCAGGATTTAGCTCCCCTCACTCACATGCTCTATTTTTGCTTTAAAGAGAGTCCCCCTCACCTCATCTTAAGATGTGAATGGGTGATCAAAAATAAACGAGGATTCTTCCCCGCTCTGTTTGGGGGTTTCCTATGTATTTACTTTGGTCACCCCTCATAGCCAGCATAACCCTGCTTCACTGAACTCCAGAAGGCTTTTTGTGAGCTCAAATGGCTTGTGAACAGCCAAACCAATCAATGGAACAAGACAGCTCCCTGTTCATCACTGGTGAACAGCCTGTGAGCCAGTTGGCTGGTATTCAAGTACCCTGTTATGAAAGGAACAAACATCATACCTTGGTTCTGTGGGACTCAAGGCAATTCTTGTATTGTCTCCTAGCCTCATGGTGATGCCATTTCCTTATGTCAAGTGCAAAGTGCATAGTCTATGGTACAGAAAAATCATTTTTATGTATAACAAGCAGGAGAACCACATGGGCAAAAGTCAGCACATGAAACATTAATTGTGCTGTATGAACATATCCAGTTCCCCAGATTTACTATGTGGATTGTTTGTATCATAAGCCTTTTGGGTAGACACCGTGTTACTTCTTTACACAGACCATTTCTGCAAAAGAGCATTCCCCTACATCTGTGTTCTTAAATAATCGAACTATGCAAAAGTTTCTGCACAACATTTTGCATCCCCAGGAGTAGACCCAAATCTTTTGCCCCCTTACCCCACATTTTCTGAATCCACAGTGATATTTTTTTCCTTCAGATCTTAACTCACAGTTTTCAGGTGAAGAATTGTCATATTCGAATATATTTCCTCGCCGTGTCTCCATTTTGTGTCAGTGATTCGCGTTCACCCTGCCTACCCGCCTCCCGCCACCCAGGTTGTCCTGGAGACATCTGCCATTTTTAAAAACATAATATTGATTGTGTTATGGTGCAATTCTGTCCATTACTGCCCATCCCTAAAGTTCCTCTCCTCTGCTTTGCTTTCCATTCATAATTTCCTATGTGTTTTGTTGTGAGTTATGCTTTCGTTCAGGGTCACACACTTTGTGCTCTAACAGAAATGGCCACACACACTCACACTCACAGATGCATGTGCTGAGAGGATGGCGGGGTGGGGGCTCCATCTGCCTGCTTGTCTCTTCTTTCCTCCGCTTCCCCCACTGCACACAAACAGGCACACGTGTGCTTGCTGACTGGGGAGCAACCCGCCAGGACTTGGTGCTCCAGGGTGGGCCTCCACCTCTCGCTTTGCAAGCTCTAGTGTCCAAGCGGCCCCATTGCAGGAGGGCCTCTGCTCTGATTCTTTGCAAAGGGGCAGCCAGTGGGGAGCTGAAGCCCTCCTCCCATGGGGCCGCTTGGATGCTAGAGCCTGCAAGAGTGAGAGGTGGTGGCTCATCCCAGAGCACCAAGTCCTGGTGGATTGCTCCCCAGTTGGCGAGCGTGTGTATGTGTGTTTGTGTGCAGCGGGAGAAGTGGAGGAAAAAAGAGACAAGCAGGCAGACGGAGCCCCCACCCCGCCATCATCCACTGTGGAGCTCCCACTCCACCTCTTCTTGCTGGGGACACCTCTGCTGGCACTCTCACCAAGGCAAGGTGGGTGCAAAAGATTAGACAACTAGAAGGGGTGGAATCTGGCCAGAAGCGCTTGCACAGCAGCTCACCTCCTGGTTCCTCCTGGAGCCCTCTGCTATATCTGTTAAGTCCAGCGCTTAACAAATAGTCAGAGAGTGAGTTCAGCAAAAAACTCAAGTTTAATCTTCAACACGAACACTTCTCCAACACGGTACAACATCTGATAGCTCGAACAGCTTGTCCATAGTAGCTGCTCGGTATTTAAACATTTCCCGGCTAATATAGCCACGCCTACTATACATGTAACAACCAATACGGTTGAGCGTATAAGAGCCAATCACCTTTGTTCCCGCTTACAGTTTGCTTGAACGTGATTGGACACATTAGTCTTGGACTTGAATCCCTGCCCAAGACGAAGCTTAACATAGCTTCCTAATGAGATGTTTCACATTACATCTATGTGAGGTGCCTGGTGGGAGGCAGGGCAGCCCCCTTCATGAGTAAATGCAGAACACGTGGGGCAGGTCCGATCCTGGATGAAAAAACTAAAACTGTGGAGTAAAAGCCCTATTGTGAAACAAGTACTGCAAAGTCAAAGCATCAGATGGAAATTCAACTCACAGGTAAAAAGAAGTAAGACCATACTGTGGAAATGGTCACAGAGAGTGATTAAATGAGGAATTCACAGGATGTAGTGATGGCCACAGGAATAAACAGCTTTAAAAGGGGATTAGACAGATTCATGGAGGATAGGTCTATCAGTGGTACTAGCCATGGTGACTGAGGGGAACCTCCACATTCAGAAGCACTAAACCTCTGAATCAGGAGGCAACATCAGGGGAAGGTCTTGGCCTTTATGCCCTGTTGTTGGCCCTCCAGAGTAACTGCTTGGCCACTCTGAGATAGAGTGCTGGACTAGATGAGACATTGGTCTGATCCAGCAGGGCTCTTCTTATGTTCTTAATTCTAGTACTCAATGAGTGTCAGAGGAGAGCAGAAGATCAGAGAAACTAGCATGGTGCTGTCTGGCTGAAGGTTGCATAGCCCCCTTTTAGCGATGGGTATGGTCTGTAAGCATCTAGAAATGCTTATGTTCTGTTTTTCTCTCCCAATTTGGACACAGTCTATAGTGTGACTCATTTGTACTGCTCGACCAAGCCATACTAGTATGAATCTTCCTGAGGAGCTATTGTCGCCATGGTTAATTGACAATCATTGGATTACTGAGTCATTTGGTAGACTCCACCCTAGCTATTGGTGTTCACAACATGAGATGAACGGCACAAAATGGGCTACTCAGTTTCCTGTAACTTCCTTCCGTGACCTGTTTGGTATGACACACAAAGTTTTACTGCTTACTAACAGCTTTCTCCTTGTCTCAGAATGGCTTTGGGTGTGATCATGACGATTAAAATCCCCAAGGAAAAAAAGAAATTGAGAATCTGGGTTAGTAGGAAAAGAATGGCCTAATTCATAAAAAAAAAGTGTTGGCCATCACAAAATAGCAATGTTTAACTTTGTGGTCCTTAGCATGGCCCTTTTAGTTTTGTTTTTGGAGGACATATGTGTACATATGTGTGTTTTACTGTGTTGACCTTTACTGATCCTTCTTGAGATTTCGGAAAACTTAAAACCAAACAAAGACTTGTAGTAAATGACCAGATTTTGTTTTCATTATTGTCACTAACCAATAAAGCACCTTTATCTCTCCTGATATTAGCGTAAGAAGCAGTGTGTGCTGGTGGTGGTGGTGGTAGGGAGGATAGGCTTATTTAGGCTGGTCTGCATTCACTACGCTATTGATTCATCAAGATGTGGAAGATGTGGATATTACATGAAAATAGGGGTGGAGCCCAGCTTGGTCTTGGTCTAAGTTATCTGGAAGGAACAGCCCTGCTGCTGATACAGCATGCTCCCCTAGGCTAACTCTGGAATTCAAGGCAGCTTCTATAGTATTCCCAGGGCCTGTGCTCTAGGCACTGACCAGATCTAAACCTGCTTAGCTTTAGGAAGGTTACATCCAATCCATACTTCATGTCTGAGTCTTCAGGAGGAAAGCAGCCATGTCTTCGATACCTTTTGCTGTTAGATATTTTGATGTACCTCCTCGATGCATTTATGTTACATACCCTAGCAGTCTGGCCCGTCGTATGTTTCAAGGATATAGAGCACCACAGTCACTATCACCCCTATCAGTATCACACTATCTTCTGGGCATGGAGCAGGGGTCAGTCACTGGGGGTGTGGGGGGGAAGATATATGTGAATTTCCTGCATTCTGCAGGAGGTTAGACTAGATGACTCTGGAGGTCCCTTCCAACTCTGTGATTCTGTCCTATGATTCCATAAAAAGTTCCATCCATTTCTATGTCAGAGATTGCCCTTGGTGGATAACACAAGTATTTGATGTGGATCCTTTCCCTGTCCATGATAAGCATAAGAGCATTTCAGGAGCTGGAAACTGAAATTTGATATTTCTCCTGGACCCATTTCCACGCACATTTACCATAGCCACAGGGGATCTGTCTGCCAGAGATTTATTTCATTTCCTTGTTATTTCTGCACTTTGGTTTCTTAAGTATGCCACTCTTTGTCTATTAGAGTGTGTTGTAGAAGCCCGAGACTTGGATGGTTGCTGATCAGCCATTAGGGTGTGTATTAAAAGGTGGGTCCGGGGGAACTGGGCAGGAGAATTGCCACTGCTGAGCTGCTGAGACAGAAGCGCACTGCTGGTGAGAATGGGAGCCAGGGGAGCTGTCAAAATCATGATGTTCAGAATCAGTTCACTGCCCCAGAGTCTTACTGAGAACATCGTTTCTGTTGTGTGTGGGGGGGGAGAGAGCGAAAGAGAGACTCAGCATGAACATTAGGCACACATTAGAGCATAGGAGAGATGGATGGAGGCCAAGGGTGAGCACTTAGAGCTAAGTGCTCTTTTGCCCCTGAGCTTTGAAAAGGGGAGAGGCTGGGGCTGCCTCTGACCCACTTAAGCACTGCCTCCGAGCCTCCAGCAGAAGAGGATAGCTATGGTCTCTGATGTCAGCTAGATGCCTAATGTGAATTACATCATGGTCTACATAAAACACCATGCAACTGCTTCAGGATCATGCACTTCCCTAGGGGTAAACAGCTAGCTGAATGATCCTGCTGGCATTCAAGGGAGGCCCATCAATGATACTGGTTCAGCAAAAACGTCTCTTCTGGCATATATATGAGCTATGGCAACCGTAAGTGTCCAGCGATCCGTGTTATGCTATCACTTGAATGGCTATTACTTGTATAGGCACATCCACCCATGGGACACTGCGTACACATAAAAATATACCCCCATTTACCAGACTAATCTTGAATGGGCACAAAGGCTTTATGCAAAAATTGTATAGCAAAAACTAGGGAAGTACAGAGATTTACTGGAAGAACTCCCTTCCCCAGCAACACCTCTTTTAATACAAAGTATTAATACATGATTCAACTTTTTCTAAAGTCTGGCTTTATGAATGAGAAGGAATATGCAAGAAAACCTTTCCTGGACTTTCATCTCAAGAACTAGGGAAATACAGAGATTTACTGGAAAAACTCCCTTCACCAGCAACACCTCTTTTAATACAAAGTATAAATACATGATACAACTTTTTCTAAAGTCTGGCTTTATGAATGAGAAGGAATATGCAAGAAAACCTTTCCTGGACTTTCATCTCAAGTATAGTCTGTTAGGCAAGTTACCCTGAAACTGAAGGAATATTCTCAGAGGCAAATGTGTTCTGATTCCTTCCTCCCATGCTTTCTCTGCAAGGTGTTACCATGTGACAGTGTACGATGAAATCGCGATGAATAGTAAAGGCATGACAAGCTCTGTGGATCTGGCAAACTGGTAGCATGCGTGCCCTTGGGTAGCCAAGAAAGTAAAAACAGAGACTGGGCAAATTATGCAGGCACTCTTGGGATCTGCAGCATGAGATTGCTGCCACATACATCAGGAATAGAGCTAGCCCAGAAGTAGCCTTGGTACAATAAGAGGGGAAGAGTTATGACATTATTTGCTGATGGGTTCGAGGTACCTCTAGAAAGGAACCAAGTGACCTGTAGAAAGGAACAAGGCCAGTTAATATTCCCAGTCTTGGCTGTGGATCGATCCAAAGCTGAGGAAGGCAGGATCAGTGGAACAAGGCCAGTTAATATTCTCCATCTTGGCTGTGGATAGATCCAAAGCTGAGGAAGGCAGGATCAGTGAGTCAAACTGTTCCAGTTCCTAAGCGTTCCTTTCCTTTTGCATAGACTTGAAAACCATCTGAGGAGGCAGTGAAGGAGGAGGGTCCCTAAACTGTAATGTATCACTACTGCGAGGCACTAATTTAGCTAGTGCAATCATACTGGGCAACATCCTAAAGACAGAGAGAATAAATAGGTCTCCTTTACTACAGCAGGTCTAACCATGATAGAGGGCTGCCTGCTCCAGGTTGGGAAATAGCTGGAGATCGTGGGCGTGGAGCCTGAGGAAGGTGGGGTTCGGGAAGGGACTTCAATGGGGCACAGTGCCATAGAGTCCACCTCCAAAAGCAACCATTTTCTACAGGTGAACTGGTCTCTGTTGCCTGGAGATCAGTTGTAATAACAGGAGATCTGGAGGCTGGCAGCTCTACTGTGATACAAGGTAAGCACTTAGAAAGCTATTCTGCCAGTAGGATGTGAAATCACTCAGCACCAGTCTTAAATGAGCCCTGGATGAGAGATTATTACAACAGACGGTATTAAGTGTGCGCATTATTCCAAGCAGGCATGGGACACATTTGGAGATCATTCCCCCTGAATCATAGAGGAAGTTGGCTTTATGTCAGTCCTGTTGAAATCGACAGATTTTTAATGGATTTTAAGAAACGTCTCCCATTGATTCTCCCAGTATTTAGGCATCACTAACTTCCCTAGGACTAAGACACCAGCCCCATCATCTTAAATGTAGATCTGTCTTTTTTTGTTTTTTGTTTTAAAAAGCCTCGCTTAGCTGGGGTTGTTGAAATATTTTAGAACGTGTCTTACTTGTGGCTGGACAAATTCAGAGAGTGGCCATCTGTTGTGTGACAAGTGCTGTTTAAAGTTGCCGCATGGAGATGGATTGTTAAGTCATGAGACATTGTATTATTGTAGCTCTCGAAAATCTGTCGCTAAAAGATTATCCAGCCCTGGTACCAAAATGCAATTGCTCAACTATTATTATGAAACGACTCATCTTTATTTAGCTTCTCTGTCAACTGCTTTTCCCCGCTGGCAGACTAAAAATTTTTGCAAGGCCGCTAACTCTTTTCTTTGTGGTGAGGAAATCAAGTGCAATGGATGTCGGGGCTTTCCTGGGCTTCTTGAGGAGATTACCTATGAGGGGCATTCATTAGCCAGACACACAGCTGGTGCCTTTGCTAGACAGCCTGAGGCATAACCCTCGTCTCCCTTGTGCACCTGGAACGGTGTCTTTGGCTTCACTATCAAGAGGCCCTGTTTTGAAGGAGGTGGAGGAGGTCTGAGCCTGAGCCGTGAGAAGTCCTGACTTGTTCATGCTCATCTTTGTCAACAGTGGAGCCTGGATGTGTGTTGGCTCTTCCCATGCTGCAGAAGATGAATGGCCCACACATGTCTCAGCTGCCTTTATCTGGGATCTGTGCCACTGACAGAGAAAAGCCGACCAGAGGTGGAGTAAATCAGACATTCCACAGCCATCACCTGAACTGGGTGGCGATGCGCTCCTTTGGGAGTTCCCTTTCTGTAAAAAATAACTCCCACATTCAAACACTGATATGGGCCATTCCTGAAAAACAGGGTTTGTGTAACTGGGTTTCCTTATCCCAGTGTGGTTTTAAAGGATTTTCAGGGCATCTCAGCTAATCAAGCATCAAGTTTGCAACTTCCTTCTGCCAGTAAAATGAGATGGAGATAATTTAATAAGGTATAGTATAGTCTAGAGAGAAAGAAAATTATTATTTCTGAGTCACAAGTGAACACACACACACACACACACCCCGCAACCTGCAAAGTTGCTTGGGAATATAGAAGTCACAGGTTTTGAAACCATCTGTAGTGATTGCTAAACACACAGCAGCATCTGACTGGATTTGATTATCCTTCCCTTCCAAATCTTTAGAAAGTGGTGAACAGAATTAAAGAGGAATACTTTTTTATGCCCTTTTATAGCATTGATTTTGAAAGCCCCTACAAGTTGCTAACTAGCATGTGGGCAGAATTCAAGGTGAATAAGGGCAAAACTACACATAATGAGAAAAATCTGTGACTGGATCTCCTGATGTCTTTCTTGACCTAAGAAAAGTCTCTGCAGGTAGGATATATGTGTCTGATTTGGACCAGGGCTTCAGAAGAGTGGCAGAGGGCGTTCTCTCTCCCACAACTCTGTATCATATGAGTTCCCTAACAGAAATACCTCTTCCCAAAGGAAAAAAGACAGGTATAATACTTTATTTCTCTTTGGCTGCATTCAGACAGGCAGTTCAGTCTGCTGTTGCCCCGCCTCTAATTGAGCCAGGTTATTTTATTATGATCAGACCACTGCTCCCTGTAAGCTATGGAGTTTTGTGAGCAAAAAATCTACTTTGTGAGCTACTGGTATTAAAGTTGTGAATGAGTGATTTGTCTACTGCATAACTTAGTTTGCTCTGGAGCCATCCTTCCTGAGCTAAGACAAAAATGTGTGGGCCAGAGGCTAAAATACTGTGAGCTAGCTCACACTAACTCAGCTTAGAGGGAACACTGGATCAGACTCACCCCTTTTAGCACTCTTCTAAGTGCTTTTACGTGATCAGATGGCAGCGGGCAGGGAGTCAGCCTGTAAGCCATTTCTTAAAAAGTTTGTCCTTGGAGCATGCCCACAAGCACTGATCAGCCTGCTGGGATATGTAGTTCATGGGGATGTCGGCCAAAAAGTTTGCCCTCTGAGCATACACACAAGCGCTTGCTGAGACTGCTGGGATATGGAGTTCACTGCTTTCCTGCCTCTAATCTTTTCAATTTACCCCTTCCCCAAAGGACAGAAAAAAGCTGTCTTTCTTTGAGAGTTTTTTTAAAAGAAAACAAAGTTTTGAGCAGCCCATGGGTATGTGTGTGAGAGAGAAAGGTTTGTATATGCCGTTATGTGCTCCTCGCTAACTAGGGAAACAAAATGGCAGCTGGAAATCAAGAGACCAGTCAGACCTGCCTGACGGCTTGGGTGTGCAACAGATCGATCAGACAGCAAGAACCAGCTCAGATCAACAGGACCGGACTTTCTCAGGTATCAAAGAAACAAGCAGCAAAGGAGGTGGGGATGGGACTCAGATGATTGAGTCATGACAGAAATATGTTGCTGTCTGATCATGTACTTTAAATGCATAAGGAAACAGCAATGGCAACGAATGAAACTGCCCATCTGAATGCAGCCTTTGTTATTTTTCTTATCATGAGCATTTCTTTTTGTTACTACATTTCTATTGGTTTTGAAGGGAATCACATTTCCAGCTATAACATATCCCCCCCTCCCCTCTATTCAGACAAAATATAAGGGATCATATAACTTATGCCAGTGTTCTTCTCTGACACATTTTAGAGAGAGAGAGAGTGCACAGAAGAATCCCTGTCTTACAAGCAATTAAAACTCTCACAGAGCATAATGGCCAAATGGACCAATCCACATGGAAGGATGTTTGATCAGACATGCATTGTGAGTTCCCTGCTGTGAACTTAATGCACGTGGGGCTGATTTGGATCAGGTCTGCTGCATGTAGAGAGAAGGCACTGAAGCCTTGCTGCTGTCTCATTTTCCTGACCCCAAACAGCCCTGGAGAGCCATCAGTGCAGACACTCGCTACACTGCTGCCATGCCCCGGGCTCCCTGCAAGCCGGACTTTCCAGGAA
>NW_015172088.1:0-617 GCF_001447785.1 Gekko japonicus
CTGCACATGTTCCATAAGTCGATCGCCAGATTGCAGAGGCGCATGGAAACCGTACCACCTTGCCGGTTTATATAAGACAGAGCCGTGGTGTTGTCTGTGAGGATTGACACACACTTTCCTCTGATCAAGGGCAGAAAAGCGGACACTGCGTGCCGAACAGCCAAAAGCTCCAGGAAATTGATGTGGTGCTTCCTTGTACCAGCATCCCATCTGTCCCCGACAGAAATCCCGTTGGCATGAGCACCCCATCCCATCATGGAGGCATCGGTTGTAAGTACGATTTCTGGCGATGGGGGATGAAAAGGTGCCCCTTGCAGTAAATTGGATGGAATCGTCCACCATTGCAGAGACTCCCGAACATGTGGCGGAAGACACAAAGTCACGGAGTGGGCGTCCTGCGAAGAATTGAAATGGCGCAAGAACCATAGCTGCAGTGTTCGCATGTGGAGCCTTGCAAAAACTAGAACCGCAGTCGTAGCAGCCATAAGACCTAGAAGCCTCTGTAGTTGAAAAGCCGTGACAGTGGGCTGAGTGGAAATCAACATTGCCAGAGACACGATGTCGTCCGCTCTGTCGACAGGTAGGTACGCCATACAGTCGTTCGAATCCAGCACTGC
>NW_015172088.1:5490-8292 GCF_001447785.1 Gekko japonicus
AATCCATCCTTGTGGGTCGGTTGGTGCTATCACACTGTCTCTGAGTGCACAGCCTTTCATTACCACTCTCTGTATGATGGCTCTTTTCAAAAGAGTGCTCTCTTTTCTTTACCACATTCCCACGTGTATGTTGGTGGGGGCACTTGCACAGAGCTTGCTGCTCTGGTACAGGAGAGTTCTGGGTGAAGGTCAATTTGTGCCGCTAAACAACCCTTGATAAAAGCGGCCCTCGGTGGTCTCCTTCTGAGAGTTTCACACCCACCTCCTTCACTCAGTGATCTTGCTAATCTTCCCATGTGGGACTGCACAGAAGCCACGATGATGAAAACAAGGTTGCACTTACCTGTAACTGTTGTTCATCGAGTGGTCTTCTGTGCAGGCACACATCCCTCCCTCCTGCCCCGCTGTGAACTCTCTGGAACTTTAGTTTTCTAGGGGTCTCCGGTGGCGGCATGGAGAGAACTGAGGGAGTAGTGCCCCTCCTCCTGGTCATGTGAGCGTTTTGGCGGGAAAGCGCCAGAGGGAGATGGGGCACTCCTAGTCTATTAGAAAGCTTGCAAATCTTTTCCGTGGCTGGCCTGCGCAGATCCCATGTGTGCCTGCACAGAAGACCACTCAATGAACAACAGTTACAGGTAAGTGCAACCTTGTTTTGCTGAATTTATTCAGGTCCATACCTTCCCTTCCCTCATGCCTTAGCAACTGAAGGGAATGCATTTAAAGAGACCATGGTCTCTTTAAATATCTTCCCTTCCCTTGCTGAGGTGTGCACATGACTTGGGGAGGGAAGAGAAGACACACACTTGGGTTGGCTTTGCAAAGGCAAGCAGCACGCAAGGAACCCAGGAGTGTGAGTTCACCCGGAAAGTGGGTGAAATTGTGCCTCTTCGGTGAAATTGTGTCAGAACCCACAGCCAACAACGGAGTACACAGTTCTTTAGAAAGGTTATACTTTTATTGAAGAGCCATAGATGCATTAACATAGTCACTGTTAAGGATAGCAGTTACCACTTGAAACTAATAAGATATAGGGCATTCATATGCACCCCCCACTGCGCTGGCCAATTAGGCAACCTCCCGCACGCGGGCTAGAGCCAGCAAGCGTTACTATGCGAAGGTGGGAATTGGTCAGCTCCCACGGCTGGCCTGGAAGGCAGACAACACACATCACCACCTGTACTTCTTTAGAAATAAGCATTTCAGCACAAAGCAGAGAGAGGAATGCGAAAGCAGTTTACACAGACACTGACAGAATATCCCAACCCCCATGGCAGCATACCTGACATACTGCCCTCTCAAAGATAACTCCTCCTGCCCATTCTGGGAGGTCTCCCGGTCATTCCGGGGCTTGTCTGGGAAGTCCCGATGGAACTGACGTAACAGACGAGGGGCCCAAATATCCCCTACTTCCACCCATTCCAGGTGCTGGGGTTCAAAATCTACCCTTTCCACCAGATATAACAATTTTCCATGTTTGAGCTTAGAGTCCAAAATTTTAGAGATCTTGTAATGTTCCTCGCCCTCAGTCACGATCGGAGGGGACACCGGTGCTGCAGGACGCCACTCGCTGGAACCAGAATCCTTTTTTAGGAGGCTGAAATGAAACACAAAATGCAATTTCCTCAAGTTTTTAGGTAAATCGAGCTCTACGGCAACATCATTAATAACTTTTTTCACCTTAAATGGCCCAATGTATTTCCAACCTAATTTTCTGCTCGGCCGTAGCATCTGAATATTTTTTGTGGATACATAAACCGAGTCCCCAGGCTGCAGAGCCCAACCCCTCCACCCTTCTCTTATCAGCCTGAGCGTTATAAGCCTCTTTAGCAGCATTCAACGTTTTACATAGAAGTGGCCATGAGTCACGTAAACATTTGCACCACAGAGCCGCATCCCCCAACCCCATGTCTGCCTCCCCTTCCAAGAATGGGACAGGCGGGCTGTCATAACCGTACAATGCCTTAAACGGGGATATCCCCATGGAAGAGTGACACGTATTATTATAGCAAAATTCAGCTAGAGGCAATAAGTCATTCCAATCATCTTGTTGATAGTTGGTAAAACAACGGAGATATTGTTCTAGAGTTTGATTCACCCGTTCCGTTTGTCCATCAGTATCTGGGTGATAAGCACTGCTGAGGCCCCATTCCACCCCCATCAGCTTCATCAGCTCCCCCCAAAAACGAGAAACAAATTGAGTCCCCCTGTCGGAGATCACCTTGTTGGGGAGCACATGTAAGCGCACCACGTGCATCAGAAACGCCTTTGCGAGTGCCTTGGCAGTAGGCAGCGAGGGAAACGGGATGAAATGTGCTTGTTTAGAAAATAAATCCTCCACCACCCATATGACAGTCATCGATTTACTCGGTGGGAGATCAGTTATAAAATCCATGGATATAACCTCCCAAGGGCGGCTCGGAGTAGGAAGCGGGTGTAGCAGTCCCGGGGGCTTCCCTGGCCTGGCTTTGCTCATGTCACATATCTGGCAGGATTGGACATACGAAGATAAATCCTTCCGCATCTTTGGCCACCAAAATTGTCGGTT
This sequence comes from Gekko japonicus, assembly GCF_001447785.1. Lineage (NCBI taxonomy): Eukaryota > Metazoa > Chordata > Lepidosauria > Squamata > Gekkonidae > Gekko > Gekko japonicus. Next base: position 8,036 of record NW_015172088.1, read on the forward strand.
CAAAAGTTGAAGCGATTTAACAAATCCAGGGTGTCCTGACAGTTTGGAGCCATGCACTGCTTGCAATACCTCCCCCCTGAATGCTAGGGGGACGAATAGTTTCTGTTCCCGGTACCAACAACCAACTTCCCTCATTTCAAAACCATCCTCTGCTTGTAGAACCGCTTTGTCGCCCTCCGAGAAGGCGGAGGCAAACTTACTGCGCCGAGTTTCCACCCCCCCCCCCCCCCTTGGGTAGGGGGGGGGGGGGGGGGGCG
>NW_015172088.1:8318-14280 GCF_001447785.1 Gekko japonicus
GACCTGGCGCCCCGCGCTCCCCCCCCCCCCCCCCGGCTTGAAGGAGCGGGCTGCGTCGTCGCCGGGGTGGGCGGAGTGAGGTGTGCTTGTTTGTGTGTCGTCACCACCCCGCCCAACTGGGAAGGCGTGAACACCGAGTCCAAGACCACCTCCCGTTGGCTATCGTGTTGGGGTAGATGGGACAGGGCGTCAGCCAACGAATTCACTGAGCCTGGGAAGTGGTGAAGGGTGAACTGGAATTTGGAAAAGAAATCTGCCCACCGTAGCTGTTTGGCATTGAGACATCGAGGCGTTTTTAGCGTTTCCAAGTTCTTATGGTCAGTCCACACTTTGAACGGGACTTGCACTCCCTCCAATCAATGCCGCCGAGTGGACAGTGTGAGTTTTATTGCCCCCGCCTCCTTCTCCCAAACAGACCAGTTCCGTTCAGTGTCATTGAATTTCCTTGACATGTATGCCAAGGGGTGAAGCAACCCATCCCCTCCCTCCTGGAGGGCCCCCCCCCCAATGGCCACATTCGACGCATCTGTTTGTACAATGAACTTTTTAGTCTCATCAGGGTGAGCAAGTACAGGTTCCAAAGTGAACAAGGCTTTGAGGTGTTCGAAAGCCTCCTGGCAATCTTTATTCCAAGGCAACGCAGCTCCCGGCTTTGTAGTCTCCGGGCCCTTCCCCTTAGTTTTTAATAGATCCGTCAGGAGTAAACTGATCTGGGTGAAATTGGCTAAAAAGTTTCTGTAAAAGTTCGCGAACCCTAAGAAGGATTGGAGCTGTCGTCGGGTTCGGGGTACCCCCCACCCCAGTACATCTCGCACCTTTCCCTTACTATGCGAAGCTGGGAATTGGTCAGCTTCCACGGCTGGCCTGGAAGGCAGACAACACACATCACCACCTGTACTTCTATAGAGATAAGCATTTCAGCGCAAAGCAGAGAGAGGAATGCGAAAGCAGTTTACACAGACACTGACAGAACATCCCAACCCCCATGGCAGCATAGCTGACAGAGCCCAAATAAAAGCAGAATAATATTGGCTTTTATTCGGGCTCACCTGGATTGATAGCCAAATCAGATTAGAAAATCTGATTTGGCTGAATAAATATCCCCAAAATACCAATAAGGTATTTGGGGGGTATTTATTTGGCTTGGTATATACTAAGTGCATACCCCTATTACATGCTCTTTTTCATGGCTGCCTTTTTGTAATGTTCAACAAAAATCCTGGCAGAACATCAGCAACCTAGTAAAAGAAAACAGTCTTTGTGGAGGGGGAGTGGTCTCCTTTGCTGTGCTGCTTTGCATTACCAGGTCTAATTTGCACTGCTTTGATTTTTAGGACTTGGATGTGAAATCGTTGCTGCTGGAGGCTTATGTTAAGGGGCAGCAGGAGCTGCTGTATGTTGTGCCATTTGTTGCCAAAGTCTTGGAATCGAGTGTAAGAAGCGTGGTAAGTCTGATCACCCAGTGTTTTGTCAGAAGCATGACAAAAAGCAAGGGAAATAGTCAGAAGCATTAATTTTCAAAGTTATCTCAAGTTTAAGTTTTCTGTGGCTCTGCCTCCTCTAACTAAGATGAAACAATGGAAAAATGCTGTAGTCTTGAAGCTAATGAAGGAAAGATCCATTAATCCATTAAAAAGGAAAGGCAGCAAGAGAATAGCACGCAGCACATTTAACTTGATTATTTGTAGCATTGACTTATAACTAGGGGCAGAGTGTGTCACCTCAGTACAGAATGTAAAGAAAAAATGCCTTAAACTTAACCACTGCTGTAATAGTTGGAAACTTGCTGTGTTTTACATTCATTCCTGGTATGGGTATGATCCATCTCTTGCACGGAACTGCGGAGCTGCTTCAAGATAGTATTTCTAACAACAAGCAACAGCTAGACATGGAGACCTTGATTGGTGGGGTGAGGCTTGGTGAAACCTAACAAAAGATGTTGAGCCAGGGCTTTGTGCCAAGAACCTGGTGTCAGTTCCATGCCGCAGCTGTGGAAGTTGTTTGGGAAAGGGACATTGCTCCTCTTTGACCTTCAAGTTCAGCAAGGAAGGGTACTTGAGATGGATGGAGAATGGCAGTGCAGCAACCGAGGGCATCGCTATGCACAGCTCTTCTATTTGCAGAACCCTGGGTTTAAGGCATATATTCCATATATTGTGCAAGTACTGTCCTAAAGGATACAGGCTTGCTCTTCCATAGGTGTGTTTTTAAAATTCAACATGTGTTGGTATAGGTCCTTGGCCGGTTTTCTTCATTTTGCCTTTCTACTCTCCATTTACTTTGTAGGTTTTCAGGCCTCCCAACCCGTGGACCATGGCGATCATGAATGTACTTGCAGAGTTGCACCAGGAGCATGATTTAAAAGTAAACTATGCCAAACTTTTCTCTTCAGCATCGCTTGATTCCAGGGGTGGGGGAGATTGGGAAAACTTTGTTACGTGATGACTGTAGCCCATTCAAGGAAACTGCAACTTGACTTTCTTTAGACTAGATGGTAATTTTTTTTAAAGACAGGTTCTAAATTGAGGATCTCCAACCATGCTGAACCTGCAAGCATTTTTGAAATTTTGTGAAGGGTACTGCCACAAAATGGCTGTCATGGGGGTAGGGCTGTGACTCACTTTCCCAGGATGAGCACACTGGTTTGCTAGTCAGTCAGCTGTTCAGAAGCCACCGAAAGTACTTTGTTCTATCTTTAGATTTTATCCCCTAGATTCAAGAAAGAATGCAGGTGATGGGAAATGCTTCACTGGTAGGTGCCGCAGCACCCCACACACCACTGTTCTAAATTATGTTGCTGCTTCAGTCCAGAATATTCGGCTTAAAGCACTTAGTGGTTCAATGCATATCTTAAATTTCGAAGCAGCCGGCAGATGTAAAAGTGAGTCTTCATAGGCAGTGTCATCTGATTTGTTGACCTTATTAAACCTTGAAATGATTAATTACTGCACAGCTGAACCTGAAGTTTGAGATCGAAGTACTCTGCAAGAACCTTGCCCTTGACATCAATGAGCTGAAGCCTGGGAACCTCCTGAAAGACAAGGATCGACTGAAAAATCTGGATGAACAGCTGTCTGCTCCAAAGAAGGATGTGAAACAACCAGAAGAGTTGCCACCCATTACGACCACCAGTAAGTGTCAAGTCGTAAGTCATATTGCCCACCCTTCCCAAGATGGTTGATGATGTTCTTGGTTCATTTTTCACAGTGATACTCCCTTTCTGAAAGACAAGCCAGTTTGGTGTAGTGGTTAAGTGTGCTGACTCTAATCTGGGAGAACCGGGTTTGATTCCCCACTCCTCCACTTGGGCAAGCCATAGTTCTGACACAGCTGTTCTTGAAAAAGAGCAGTTTCTGTCAGAGCTCTCTCAGCCCCACCTACCTCACAGGGTGTCTGTTGGGGGGAGGGGAGGGGAAAGGAGTTTGTAAGCCGCTCTGAGACTCCTTTGGGTAGTGAAGGGCAGGATATAAATCCAATCTCTTCTTCCTCAACATGGAAGTTTTTTGCTAACGATAATGAATGTTGCATTTGTTGAGTTAGCTTTCTTTGCCAGTGCTGATGCCGGTGGAGTAGGTGGCTAGTTCCTCCCTTGTTAATAGTCTGATCCCTAGAAGGATGTGGCTCTGTCTGGGCTGGAAGGGAGCAAATAGGTTCTAAGTATCTGTCAGCTCCAGTACAAAACTGAGCAAACGCCTGGTCAGGCTTGTAAAGCCATCTGCCTCCCATAAGACTTACTCTGAGGAACTGAATTAAAGTTACGGAAGAGATTCTGAAACCTTCCTTCTGTTTCTGCCTAACTCAGCTGCTTCCACAACACCCGCTACCAGCACCACGTGCACAGCTACTGTTCCTCCACAGCCCCAGTACAGCTACCACGATATCAACGTCTACTCTCTGGGAGGGCTGGCTCCACATATTACTCTTAATCCAACTGTAAGTATTGGACTTCAGTCACTGCAGAAAGGCTTCTCAAGCTAAGAGGGATTTGCCTGCAGGACAATGCCCCATGGATTTGTGATGGCCCAGGAAGAGGTTGACAGGACCCTGGCAGCTGTGAAGCCCACCACTTGCCTCCTTGATCTGTGTCCATCTTGGCTTGTTAAAGCCAGTGGAGACAGAATTCAGGCTTCCCTGGGAGATATTATCAACTTGTTCCTAGTGTCAGGGATGTTCCCAGCGTGCCTGAAGGAGGTGATGGTGTGAACGCTCTTGAAAAACCATTGTTGGACCCTGTTTTCCTAGTCAACTACCACCCAGTATCAAACCTCCCATTCCTGGGTAAGGTGTTTAAGAGAGTTGTAGCTGAGCGACATCAAGTGTTCTTGGATGATTCCTCTATCCAGGACCCATTCCAGTCTGGCTTTCACCCGAGCCATGGGATGGAGACTGTGCTGATTGCCCCACAGTTGACCTCCAGGGGCATTTGGATCAATGTGGGTTGGCGTTGCTGCTGCTACTTGATCGAATAGCAATGTTCAGCACAATTGATCATGACCTTCTGACCCACTGCATCGCTGACATGGGGATTCAGGGAATTGCCTTGCAGTCGCTGTCTTCCTTTCTGTATGGTTGGGGACAGAGGGTGGTGCTTGGGGAGAGGATTTTGCCGTGTTACCCTAGGGTATGTGGTGTTCCACAAGAGGTGATCCTCTCCCCAATGCCCCCTCACCCAGTTAATCCGGGGGTTTGGGTTGGGTTGTCACCAGTATGCAGATGACACCTAACTTTAACTGTTAACAGATGGCTGGCTGGACTCTGCCCCGGGAATTTTGGCTACGGCTTTAGAGGCTGTGGCTGACTGCTAGAGTTGGTTGAAACTTATTCCAGCGAAGACAGAAGCCCTGTTCCTGAGCCATGGGGGATGGCTTTGGGACTCTGACTCCCAGCCCTTGGCTGGGTGCCATTGACACAGGCGCCGATGGTGAGGAGCTTGGGAGTGATTCTGGATGCCTCCCTTTCTATGGAGGCCCAGGTCACTAATGTTGCCAGATCAGCCTTCTACCATCTTCAGCTGGTCAGTCAACTGGTTCCCTACCTTTCCTCCTGTGACTTGGTGACATCAATCCATGCAATGGTCACTTCCAAGGCTTGATTACTGCAACTCGCTGAACCTGATTCGGAAGCTTCACGAGGTATAAAATGCAGTGGCATGCTTGCTGACTGGGACGTCTGTGCGAGCTCACCTTCAGCCAGTGTTGGCACCAGTTGCACTGGTTGCCAGTTAATTACTGAGTCAGGTTAGGGTATTAACCTTTAAGACCTCACACAGCCAGGGACCAGCATACCTGCGGGACCGTCTCTTCCCGTACATGTCCCAAAGAGCTTTTCTTTCTATCAGAATGATCCACCACCTTTCCCTGGCATGAAGTCAGTGTGCACTGAAATGTAACTAACCGCCAAGCTGCCAGTTAGGTATTTAAATTAGGCATTTAAATTTTAACTAGTTGGAATTAATGTTTTTATTGATTTTGTGTTTTATGGAATTGTTGGACATGCTGTAAGCCGCTCTGAGCCCATTTGCATGGTACAGTGGGATATAAATCTAAATAAATAAATATTCATGTTTGTGTCAGTGATTGATATACGTTGTTGTTCTGTTGTCCCAGATCCCCTTGTTTCAAGCACACCCACAGTTAAAGCAGTGCGTGCGCCAGGCCATCGAGCGTGCAGTTCAAGAACTTGTGCATCCAGTGGTGGACCGGTCCATTAAAATAGCCATGACTACCTGTGAGCAGATTGTAAGGAAGGATTTTGCGTTAGACTCAGAGGAGTCACGCATGCGCATCGCAGCACACCACATGATGCGAAATTTGACCGCTGGCATGGCTATGATCACCTGCCGGGAACCATTGCTGATGAGCATAGCTACCAACCTGAAGAACAGCTTTGCCACTGCATTGAGGGTACGTTTGCAGCTCTTAAGAAGGCTTTGTTCTAAGCTAAATTAGCTAAAGCCATAGCT
>NW_015172088.1:14321-37620 GCF_001447785.1 Gekko japonicus
ACTCTGCTGTTTAGGTGAAATGTTTCTAAAAATAAACCAGGAACAAATTCCAGAAGCTTAGTTGTGTCAGTCCAGGGCTTTCCCAACCTTGTTGAACCCATAGGCACACCACAGCAAAATGGATACCATTGTGGGGGGACAAAGTGGCTACCAAAGGGACTGTGTCAAATGTTTTGAGGTTCTACAAAACGTTAGGATGTTCCAGCCTGAGCCTCTTCCTATCATGGAGGCGACTGTTTCTCATCAAGGAGCCAGTTTGGTGTAGTGGTTAAGTGCACAGACTCTAATCTGGGAGAACCGGGTTTGATTCCCTACTCCTCCACTTGCACCAGCTGGATGACTTTGGGCAAGCCGTAGTTCTGTCAGACCTGTTCTCTCAAGGGCAGTTCTGGAAAGCACTCTCTCAGCCCCACCCACCTCACAGGGTGTCTTTTGTGGGGAGGAGAAGGGAAAGGAGTTTGTAAGCCGCTCTGAGACTCCAAGTGAAGGGCGGGGTATAAATCCAATCTCTTCTTCTTCATCATCAGCCGATGCCACGGTGCTCATGGGCACCACATTGTGGATCATTGTGTTAGTCTGTTGTGGCTCCCTAAAGCTGTATAAGTTTGTGCCAGAAGACAGGCCTGACCTGGCCTCTTTTCCTTCCTACCTGTGTCACTTCAGTATTGTGGATCACTCCTGCCTGCTTTTCCCTCATTATTGGTGGCAAGAGCCAAAGAGCAGTCCTGAGAGACCCAGCTTTTGAGAGGTGCCGCCTGTGAACTGAGATGCAAACTGAAGTATGGTTTCCTTCCACACTGAAGGTTCTGCTCCCCCATGTTAACATGCTCATGCGGGAGTTGGAGTGCAAACAGCTTCCCAGCCAGCTTTGGCAGCACCATTTCCCTCTTTTTCCCCTTTTTTCTGAAAGCTGCTCATTCTGTTTGTGCATCTGTTGGAGTACGACATAAAACTAGGAGCCTCAAGAGAGACAAGCTGGCCTGTGAACTTCTCAAAGCAAACTGATAAATTCTCCCACTTCTCCTCACAAGCATTCTTAGAGTACACTTTCAGCCCCAGAGGTTAATTCCTAAGTATAAATTTTGCCAAAATGCAGGGTTAAATTGACTAGTGTTAGAATTGCTGGGACCAGAAAACACTTCTAGCTTTTTAGGAGTTTTTCAGAAAAGTACATGGGGAACTGACTGGGTAGCACAGATAATACTGATTATTTAATCTTGATAATTTCTTTATTGACCTCATTAAAGAAAAACACATACATAATTAATTTTTGAGTTACAAATTGATTTGATACAAGCATTGGCTGTAGAAGAGGCTCACGATACCTGTTAAGGAATCATAAGTACAATATAGTCATTCGTGTTGGTCTAGGATCTGGGAGACCCAGGTTTGAATCACACTGCCACAGAAGCTTGCTGGCTGACCTTGGGCCAGTTATGCCCACTCAGCCTGACCTACCTTCCAGGGTTGTTGTGAGGAAAAAATGGAGGAGAGGAGAATGCTGTAAGCCACTTTTGGTCCCCCTTGGGAAGCAAGGTGGGGTATATATGAAGTCCGTAAATAAAAATAAATATATTAAGCCCAACCGAGCAGAGATTGAGCCTTTCTTTAATGGCATGCCTTTTGTAATAGGCCGCTTCGCCGCAGCAGAGGGAGATGATGGAGCAGGCTGCTGCCCAGCTGGCTCAGGATAACTGCGAGCTGGCATGCTGCTTCATTCAGAAGATGGCTGTCGAGAAGGCAGGCCCTGAAATGGACAAGCGGCTGGCCACTGTAAGTGAGGAGTGCCTGGGAATTACCACTTTAAAAGCCCAACTCTATCCGATTAAATCAAGGTAACCTTTTAATTTTATTTTGGCAGGAATTTGAGTTGAGAAAACACGCCAGACAAGAAGGTCGTAGATACTGTGATCCTGTAGTACTGACTTACCAGGCTGAGCGGATGCCGGAACAGATTAGGTTAAAGGTAAGAAGTGGTTCAGAGGTTTACGGGTGATGGTTTCTACTGTCAAAATTAGGATAAGTTTCTCAATATCGGCCGTAAAATTCAAATGCTTTCCCTCTCCAAAGAGTCCAAAGAGTGCTTAAGCAATTCATTGAGTAAGAATGGAATATTGGAGTTACTTTCCATGTGGTCTATTATTAGGGAATTGTAATCATTTTAATGTTTTAAATGTCTTATTATATCGTTAAATGTTTTTGCTGATTTTATGTAAGCCGCCCTGAGCCGGTTTAGGCTGGGAGGGCGGGGTATAAATTTGAACAAATAAATAAATAATAAATATTGTATGTGGATAGAAAGGTTTGTTTTTCTGGCTCCTTAGCTGCCAAGAAAAAAAAAGGCTATGCAAGTCTTGTATCAGGAACATCTTGGCCTGACCTCCCAGTAAGCTGTCTGCAACCCCGAAAGACATTGTATTTAAATAAAAAGCAATCACTGCCTAGAGAGCAATGAGGCAAAACTAAACTTTTGGATTTGAGGGTTGAACTCATAGAAGGAAGCACTCGATAGGAACAGCACTTATACAGGGATGGCTCCTGCAACTAGTGGTGTGTGAGGTGAGGAGCTGTGATCCAGTGGTAGAGCAGCTCCTTGGGATGCAGAAGGTCCCAAGTGCAATCTCCAGCACCTCATTAAAAAGGATCAGGTATCAGACCTCTGCTTGAGACCCCTGCGGGTCATTGCCCCTCAGAGTAGACAGTACTGACACTAATGGACCAATGGGCTGATTCTGTATAGGGCAGCTTCATATGTGTTCATGTGATGGCAAATATTCACCTTTGTTAGAGTATCCTCATGCCATCTGAATTATCCTTCTCACATTTATAGCACTTAATGCTTGTTGTGGCTGAGGCCCTTGGTCAGGCTGATAAAAGGAAAGCATTTACAACAGTGACTAGCAAATTTTTCTTTTTCTAATGGTAGCCAAGAAGCTGCCCCATGTGGAAGGCCAAATCTATGCAGTGGGGTTAGTCCACATGCCAGGTTTTGCAGGCCAAAATGGCACATGGTGCGGCTGGATAGACACTTGTCACGGATGCTCTAGGCTGATCCTGCATTGAGCAGGGGGTTGGACTAGATGGCCTGTATGGCCCCTTCCAACTCTGTGGATTCTGTAAGCGTCAGGAGGATGAGTAGGCAGCACGGAACAGAAGAATGAGATTGTAGGGGAGGCAAGCTGGGGCTGACTGGAGATATCTTCCCAACAGCCAGGAGCAGAGTGGAACAAAAGGGACATACCTGAGGTAGCTTGGAGGACCACACTGGAGGACAGAGCCCCCACTCCGTCCCATGGGGCTCTAACAGGAATGGCCTCAGAGAGAACAGGAAAACTGATCTGCCTCTGGGGAGGCACTTTCCCTTTTGCTATCCATTCTGTTGGATGAGTAAATTAGTAAAAAACCCAAAACCTCAGGAAGTAGAGCCTTAAAAAACTGGGTGTCTTGTATACTCCTTGAAGTAGCAGCAAGTCCAGTGTTACCTCTAAGCTGAGTTCGTGTGAGCTAGCTCACAGTTTCTTCGCCTCCGGCTCACAGATTTTTGTCTTCACTCAGGAAGGATGGCTCCAGAGCAAACTGATTTATGCAATAGCCAAATCACTCGCTCGCAACTTTAAGGCCGGTAGCTCTCAAAGTAGAATTTTTGCTCACAAGACTCCACAGCTTAGAGGGAGCATTTGTGTGTTTTGTGAAGTAAGAGTAACCTTTCTCGATTTGTCTTCCTCATCCAATGAGACTGGTTAATTAAAAAGTGTGGGATCTTCAGATGTGCCTGAACGTTTCCTGCTTAACACCACCTTATACATGTTTTGCTGAGGTATGGTTAAATAACTTTTTTTACTACTTTATTTCACTGTTAAAGGTTGGTGGTGTGGACCCAAAGCAGCTAGCTGTTTATGAAGAATTTGCACGCAATGTCCCTGGTTTCTTACCAACCAATGACTTAACTCAGCCTACAGGAATCCTGGCGCAGCCGATGAAGGTAGAAACTCAGTTGGTATCGTTCAAGCTGTTCTAAGGCTTTATGGTTTACTAGAATGCTGATATGAATTAGGCTGTCAAAGAGCTGTTCACAAGCAGTTGGAGCATTTCTAAAGTTCAGTGTTGGGTCTTTAAAGCAATGTTGATTAGTGGCACCATAAGGCATCATATCTTAAATTCTGTGAAAAGTTTGAATTATGATTAACCACACATAGTTTATTGATGACTGTATATCTAGTAGATGATGGGCAAGACAGGGTAGATAAAAAGTTGGTTTAAAACATTTAAAATGCCTTTTAAATTATGCTGAAAGTAAGAAATGTACAGTATATTTGTACAATAGTAAGCATTCAGTTAAATATTTAAGATGCTTGTAGCATACCTTCTTGAGGCATGCTTGATTTTCTTTTAAATCAATCTATTTTCATGGTTATAACAGCCGGTTAGCATGCAGATGTTTAGGAAGTATCTAAACAATACAATCAAAGGTTTGTTTTAAATCAGTGATTCTCAGTGCCGTCCTAAGCAGACATACACCCTTCCATTAACATCATTGGACTTATAATGGTGCGCCGCTGCTTACTACTGCTTCTTGTTTGTCTGTGCAGCAGCCAGACTGACTAATGTTCTTGTGCTTTCCCTAAATCAGCAAGCCTGGGCAACAGACGACGTAGCACAGATCTATGATAAATGCATGACAGAACTGGAACAGCACCTGCAGTCCGTCCCTCACACCCTGCCCATGAACCCGCAAACCCAAGCCTTACGAAGCCTCTTGGAGGCGGTGGTTGTGGCTCGTAACTCTCGTGATGCTATTGCAGCTCTTGGACTGCTCCAGAAGGTTTGTGTGTGAACTGTTGAGCCTTGTTGTTAATGTGCAGCTTGGGAGGAGGGTAGGGGGGCAGCAAAGTGTCCAAAAGCTGGTCATTTTCTGCTTCACGTCCTCTGTGGTGAGAAGCGTTCTGTGCTCATTTGCTTGACAAACCAGTAGGACTCATGATAATGCACAGGGACTGCACATGTGATCTAGATTGTTCAGGGGAGGAGGTCTTGCATGAAAGACAGTTATCTTTCGAACAGAAGCAAAGACCTGTCCAAAATGCTGTTTTGCTTCCCGTGAGATCAGAGTTCTGTCACAGTTTTTGATCTTGTGGGGAGAAGCTTGTGCATCCCTTAGTAGAGAATGTGCCATAGACATCTAATCTAATGATTTGTTCTCCGGGCCAGACAATTTTTATTCTTAACGTGCGTCCTCATGCTGTTCCTTCTGTAGGCGGTCGAGGGCCTGCTGGATGCTACTAGTGGTGCGGATGCTGATCTTCTTCTCCGCTATCGAGAGTGTCACTTGCTTGTTTTGAAAGCCTTGCAGGATGGCCGTGCTTATGGCTCTCCGTGGTGTAATAAGCAGATCACAAGGTCAGTGTTGACAAGCTAGGGGGAAAATAAAGCTTTGAAATCCATAGAAAGTTAACTGAAGATACTTTTATTTGGAAGAATGTACCAAACTGTGTAATACAGAAGGAAATATTTAAGTTCATAAAAAATCCAGCATCCTCACCATACTGAGGTGCATTGTCATTACGTTTAGAACCGAATTGTCATCTGGCAGGCTGGGGCGGGAGGCAGGACGAGTCTGCGGTCCTTGTGTCCACAGACTGCTGGGAGCAACCTCTTTCTTTTATCGAAACATTTCATTTGTTTTCAGAAATATTTCATAGGCTTTTTTAGGTGGCCCCCCAGAATTCTTTAATTTTTTTCCTGTTGGGGTAATTTTTTGAAAAGGTCCTTAGAGAAAACCCTTAAAAAAAACTCCAACAACCAGGCTTTCATATCTCTGTCCATACTCTGCTTCTTGGTTCTATATAAAGTTTGCAGTAGTAGTTCAGTGGTAGTGCTGAGTGCTTGAACTTGGCCCTACATGCAGAATGTTTGGAGAACTCATTAATGCCCCAGATCTATGTCTGCTCTGTTTGCTGAGAAGGAGGCCAGGTTAACATGAGAAAATGACTGATTTTTGCAGATGCCTGATTGAATGTAGAGATGAATATAAATACAATGTAGAGGCGGTAGAGCTGCTGATACGTAACCACCTAGTTAGCATGCAGCAGTACGATCTTCACTTGGCTCAGGTGAGATGCTGGCACTAACTTTTCATTAAGTTTCCCTGAAGGCAGTGAGGCAAAAGCAATTCACCCATCATGTATTTTCTTTTCTTTTCTTTGGGCAGTCGATGGAGAATGGCCTGAACTATATGGCTGTGGCATTTGCAATGCAGTTGGTAAAAATCCTCTTGGTGGATGAGAGAAGTGTAGCTCACATAACGGAAGCAGATCTGTTCCACACCATTGAAACTCTGATGAGGATTAATGCTCACTCCCGAGGAAATGCACCAGAAGGGTAATTTGAAATACTGTCCAGTGCTGCTCCTCCCTTGTAGAGTATGCTGAGTTTTCTCTGTAGAATCACACAGAGGCTCTTGTGTTCTGGTATTACTTTATTAGATTTTTTTCATCACCGTACACCCTAAGGGGCTCGTGACAACTTACAACATTAAAACCAGTAAGGTAAAACAACATAAAAGCAACAAACATAAAATATTAACATAAAATAATAAATTATTAAAATATGTATCACCATACTACTTTTAAAACAGCACAAACATGCGGATATGCATGCAGAATGCTAAACTGGAATTTTTTAGTATACTTTTGTATCTCTCTTTCCCCTTCCCCCTTTTCTGTACATAAACCAATAAAATTCTTAGAAAACAAAACAAAAAAGAAAGGCCAACCTAAACAATTCAGCCTTGCATGCCCTCTGGAAACAAAATGAGTCCGGCAAGGCACGGGTGTCATCGAGAGTGCATTCCACAAGTGAGAAAGTCCTTCCTCTGGCAACAGCTAACCGTCACCTTGGTGCCAGGCACCTGCAAGAGGCCCCTAGACCGTGACCAAAGGGGGGCAGGTTTGTAACAAGAGAAGTGGTCCCAGACCATTAAGGATTTTAAAGGTTAACACCAGCACCAATGCTGTTCCATAGCAACAATCTTTTGCATGTGGAGAAGACTGCATCAGGGAGAAAGCTCGAGTAGTTCTTCCTTGTGAACAAGTTTTCAGTTTTAAATATGTCTGGAGCTGAAAAACAGAAGCTGACTTGTTCTCAGTGGGGGAGACAAAAAATGGAAGAAAGCAAGCTCAGAGGTAGTAATATGGGGCCATGGTGAAAGCAGGTGCCCCCAAATTCAAATTAAAAGATTCTTGTACTAGAAAATCTGCAAGACAGGCTAAGTTACATGCTATGGCAGTGGTACTCAGAAGTATTGAATTCTGATCCCCTTCTAAACTTCCTTTTGGAAACCTCACTTCACACCCCTCCCTCAGTGTGCGTACCACACACGTTCAGCTGTTTAACTTACCATACTTGAAGGTAGTGATCAGCTGTTAGCTGATCACTTGGTCTGTTTGGATTGTATTGAGCAGCCCCAAATGCCCAGTGAACTGGTTTGCATTGGGTTTTTCCAGAAATGCACATGTGCAAGGATGCTGCCAATTCAAACTGAAGACTGTGTAGATGAACACCAAAGATGGGATTTTATTGAAATATAGCATTCATTGATGACTGATTTAATGATTGGTTTAATTGTCTGTTTAACCAGTTGCCTGCTCAGTAGAGCACTTAGGCAGCGAGGATGGCAGAGGGTAGTGGAATTCCGTCTGTGCATGAAAAGCAAATTGCTCTGTATTGCACAGTTAGTAAGGAAAACGAAACAATCTGGTAGGGGGTGTGGATATTGTAATGTCAGCTGGATCTGTGTACAAATACGAAGGGATATCAAGACGTGTGAGTGCGGCATCCTCCCCTATCTCTTGATTGGCAGCTGCTAACTGCTGGCCTACAGACCATCTGCTCCACTGGTCTGTGAAATCACTTGTGAGAGACAGTGTGGGGTGGTGACTGGGCTAGAACCTGGGAGACCCCGGGACCAGATCCCTCACACAGTCTTTCAGTCTAACATGTGCCAGTTTTTCAGCCTAACATGCATCACAGAGGTGGTTCTCAATATGAAATGGAGAGAGGAAACCGTGTATATGCAAATTTCCTTTTTTATTAACCTTAAATGAGACTGCCAAAAATAGTATGAAAAACAATAAAAGCAGATATTTATGATATTTATTTGTCCAATGATATTTGTTTGCTAATAATGTTTAGCTTCCCCGTCCACCCTGCCAGGAGCAGCACAATATGTATGAAAGAGACGCATGTGGCTCCCGAGCTAAAGTTTGGCCACCCCAGTGTACGCTAAGCCACTTGGAGAAAAAGAGAGGTTCCAGGTGATGCATATGTGAGAGAGCAAGAGAACATCTTCCCACAGCTCCAGCAGACTCCTTCCTGGAGTCTTCTACCTGCACCGCTGGGAAAGCAGCTTGGGAGCTAGGCCTTGGACTGTGGTCCATATGGTTCTCCAAATCATCTGAGAAACTGACTGTAATTATAAAGCTTATGGCAGTGTGGATAGCTTTTAGGACTTGGACAGAGGGGGCCTTGTTTAGCTATTATGCTTACTGGCGGCCCTTGGGCAAACCACTGATTCTTACTTGTAGGGGAGTTAATAGAGTAAACCTGGGCAATCCCCTCATGTGTATCTAGAGGATACAAGACTCGCTTGATCACGTTTCCACATCCGAACCATCAAAAACTCAGCTTCTGCATCCTGGCTCTCTTCTAGGTTACCGCAGCTGATGGAAGTGGTACGCTCCAACTATGAAGCCATGATTGACCGTGCTCACGGAGGGCCAAACTTTATGATGCATTCTGGAATCTCTCAAGCTTCTGAGTATGATGATCCCCCTGGCCTGAGGGAGAAGGCAGAATACCTGCTGAGGGAATGGGTCAATCTCTACCACTCTGCGGCAGCTGGTCGTGACAGTACCAAAGCATTCTCTGCGTTTGTTGGACAGGTAGAGCTTTTGGAAAGAAAGGTGCTTTTTATTCGACATTAGGGCGTAAAGCCCTTTGATCAAGTATGGTGTTGTGTAGCTGCGAGTCCCCCAAGCTTTCCTGTTCACAACCTGTCATCCCTATGTGCACATACCTAGTAGATCTGGAATATCATGTTTCTGTTAGATGTGTGATGTTTGCTTGCATAATTGGGGGGGGGGGTCCCGAACTAATGAGTCATCCTCTGCCAATATGCTTCAGTCATTTAATGTCCCCTGCTCAAAAGAATTGCACATGGGGAGAGATTCCTTTGCAGCTAAGGCAGCATTTAAAGGGTCCTTGCAATCCTCTGTGAATAAGGTTCCAGTTCAGTTTCATCAACTAGCAAACAGGTCCCATTCCAAGTGTCCTTTTAATATCACGTGGTCTCAAAGGATCTCCTCTTTAGCTCAGTAACACATAATCACAGATACCCTGCACGGCCTCATTCTTGGTTGGTGGTTGGTGCACCACAGGATGTCATTAAGGACAGGAAAATCCTTACCAATATTCCAAATCATTTTTTTAATAGGCTGGAATCATAGTCATATCCTTTTGTTTCAATGTATCGATGGAGTGAAGTTTACTGCCACACAACAGGATTGAAACAGAAAGGCTCTGTAGTTCTGTGTTGGGATAGTAGGGCATCCTGTATACTGAGTGTTCATCTCCAGTAGGCAGAGCCATGAACATTCTTTCAAAGACACCAGGTTCCCATGTGATGGTAGCTGCTGTTGCTTCATTTTATCGCAGAAGCCCAAAGTTTATGAAACAGTCAAGAAGTAGCAGCCAAGGGTTAAATTCCCTCAAGGGGGCAGTGATTTCCTTATCCTTTGGACTTGGTATAACTAGATGTCCAAAGCCTCTTTGGTTCTCATGTGATGGTAGGGCTCCTGGCCTTCTAGCTGCTGTTGCCTCAGTTTATCACAGAACCCCAAAGTTTATGAAGCAGTCAAGAAGTAGCAGCCAAGATATAAAATCTCTCAAGGGGGCAGAGATCTATCCTATGGGCTTGTGGAACCTCATCCAAACCCTCCCCACACACATAGAGCTGAGCAGTACAGCTGTCTGGGGGAGGGGTTGAACCCAAGTTGGCCAACACCATAGCTGCACATCTTGGGATAGGAGAAATTGGTTTGTCCAGGTGCCCAGCACAAGAGTGTCAGCTCTCCTATTGCATTATCTGCCATCCTTCCCAGAATTGCACCTCAGAGGGTCATCACCTTGAACTGTACAGACCCCATCTGGACTCCCTGCAGTTTTCTGCTAAAGCCATGGCTTATAGAAATACCTGACTCATGAACTAGCAGGTGGACCTTGGGCCAAGAACTCACCTTGCCTGTCTGTCCTTCACAGATTCCAAGCTCTTTGGAGAACTTGTGCAACCAAAGGCCCTAGTTACCCTGACTAAAAGATATACAGCCATAACTTAGGCCTAGAGATCTCTGAAGCTGCCAGCCTAGATGGCAGTCTCTAAGGCAGCTGGCAGGCACATTTCCTCCTTCAGAATGTCTCTTCCTGCCCCAGAGGGGGAACAAAATGTAATGCCAGGCCATAAAGCCCTGCCAGGATAGGGGACTGTCTCCTGTACCTTATCAGGCTCGGGGAAGGAAAGGTCAGTGTCTGCCAGTTTTTTGTTTATGCTCACATCCAACCAGAACATGATTCTGTAGTTACAGTTTCACACAAGCCATTCTAGAAATTGCTTCTTCCCTAAATAGCTTATAGGTGACACAAACTGATTCTCCTGTCAGCCAGAACACATGAGGATCTGCAGTAGGTAGCTGGAGCAAGGCCAGCTGTCCATCCCCTCTCAAGGAACCAGCTCCTATTCTGATAATATTTTTCCTAGCTGAGTCCTGGGGGGGTTTGGTCCCAATCTGAATAGAAGCTGGACCATCTGGAGCTCCGAGCAATATGCCTAATATTTCTGTCTTTCCCAGGCTAGATTAAGAACAGTGGTGTGTTCAGCAACATACCTGCACAGGCCAATGGGGCTAAAGGGTCTTTTTCACAGGGAGGAAACCACAAGAAACCCGGTATGGGCAAAGAGGCTAGACACACAGTCCTCTCCTAAATACCCTTCCTTAATAGAATATGTTCAGCCCTTTACTCAGGAAACTGTGCTTGGGGCCACAGAGTAGTCAGGACTTGAACAGAAGTGGAGGAAACTTGGGCTTAGTCCAATTAGGCAGAGCCTAGAGTTCACTTTTGAGCTTAGTTTGTGATAATGATAGCAAAAAGAAAATGGGAGATACTAAGGCTTCCGCTGTCCAGAAAAACTGATCCAAGTGGTACAGGACTTGCTTTTATCTTAAGCCTCCCTGTGTGACACCAGTAAACCTCTAACAGGCTGCTCCGGTTTACCTGCCAAGTGTTTATGCATAACATTACGTGCATCTGCTATAACTTGGATGCCACTTTAATTATGTGAGGCTCCCAAGGAGCAGGTGGAGAAGTGGGGCATGCCTCTTGACTTCTAATTTCTTGCCCTTTATGCCTCTGACGGCCCAGGAATGGTGACTAGCTTTGTGCAAGAGATGATAAATACGTCATTATGAGAGGTGGTGGTTGTATTGCTCCTAAAGAAGTTTTCCTTTGGACTGAGATTATTGTTTCCGCTATCAGCCAATGGGGGGCAATATGCTGAAGTGAATGGAGGCAGCTCAACTCCAGACACATCTAGAAAATGCTGATGTTGTAGCTCCGGTTTCTAATCCAGAGCTGGCATAAATTTCTTTGGTTGCTCTGGCTGATAGTTTTCCCTGGGAAATGGGACTGGAGTGCATTCCTGTGGATTTTCCCGGGTCTTTTGGCAGGTTGGGTAGCATTCAATTAATACCACTTCGGCCTGGCTACTTAGGTTGAAAGTGGGAGGTGCATTCTCTTGTAGGAAATAATCTACATGGGAGGAGGGACTTCATTGCTCTGCTCCATGGCATTCATGTTATGGGGTGCAGAATGGTATTTTGTTCACTGTGTTGTTTAACAGTAGACATGAAACCATTTGAAGAGGTTACTAGAGACCCAGAGTAAAGTGTAGTCAATATGCAGGTTAAATCATGGTCTCCTCTTCCTTTTTATGTAGCCCATATATTGTAGTCTCTGTAACAAGCTGTGGTGTTGGAAAGTGCCATCAAGTCACAGCTGGTTTATGGTGACCCCATACGGTTTTCAAGGCAAGAGACGTTCAGAGGTGGCTTGCCATTGCCAGCTTCCACATCACAACTCTGGTATTCCTTGGAGGTCTCCCCTCCAAATACTAGCCGGGGCTGACCCTGCTTAGCTTCCGAGATCTGATGAGATCAGGCTAGCCTGGGTTATCCAGGTCCAGACATGTAATAAGTTAGCTGAGAGCTAACAAGCAAACTTAATCTAGCTGTGATAATAAGTGGTTCAGCCTGCAAAGATGGTGCCAAATTGGTTCTGGATGGGTCTGCACTCTCCCTTAAGAGTGGGAGATGACATTAGATAGTTGGCCTCTGTGACTTAAAGTGCCTTCAGCTAGCTTGGGCTGAATAGAGAAAACTTTGCCCTATGCTCTAGTAACACTTGGATTAGTCTGTTCTGATGTGCTGTATGTGGAGCTGTCCTTAAACAGTCTTCATCTGGTTCAGAATATAGGAGCCAGGTTGTTTTCCAGGATTTGTCATCTTTCACAAAATAAAATATCTCCACTGTCTTCCACTTCGCCTGTCAGTACAGCTCCTAGTTTTGAGCGGCAAAGCACCCTTGAAATATGGAGCAGGTTCATATGGAAGAAGAACAGCTTTTTATATACCTTGGCCTTAAACGGCTTATCTCTCATATGAACCTGCCTTATTCTTCCAAGTGTACCTTGAACACTCTGTTACAGATACGTCCACATTCTTGCTAGACTGTATTATGGCAATGCTGCATTCCAGGATTGGATGAGTGGCTTTATGATCACCTACCTCTATGCCTCAGCGTTGTAGTGCTAGACTTGTAGTATGTACTGCTGGGGTTCAGGGTTTAGGTCTATGCAAGCAAGAAGGTACTCATCTAGCCCTGAGCAGCACAATGCAGAAATATGGGGGGAGTATTTTTTTACCTTTACTCCCCTGTACTGTTGTATGGGAGAGGGGGTGAGAGATATTAGGGTTGTGGGTCATATGCCTCTCAACTTCCATTCTCCATTCCTAATATCCTTCATCAAGAATAACCTGCCCTTAATGCAGCTACATGGGATCAAAAGAAATGCTTTTGAGTATCAATTTAAAGAAATAATTTTTTAAAAAAAAAATGCTTTTGCTACAATTCTGTTTAATCCTCTGTCAAGATTTTTTGAACTTCATAGTGGTCAGAGCTTGTAAAACAGCATTCTGGAGGGAGGAGAAATTAGGGCTGTGGGATGTGTGTCTCATGATACACAACCCCCAGCTCTGATAGTCACTCTCTCTCACGCAATGATACAAACTCAATGGAGAGGGCTCAGTTACTCTTTTGTGTCATTGGAATTTCCACTGAATATGCTGAAATCCCAACCTTTGCCTTATTACCCTAATCATAGGCACAGGACCACCAAGTAGGCCATTAAGTGTAAGATATTTTTGATTAATGTGATGCTGTACTTATTGGTTTCAATGGCTGAAAGGCTAAATGGAGGGTTTTTTTACTAGAGAAATGGGATACAAATATGTCAACATGAAAAACTGCTTTAAAAGATCTATAGCACTAACAAGCTCTATACATCATATATCTAGTACAGAGCCCAACATGTTTGTCAAGTTTCCTGTCAGCAGGTGATAAGAGAAGGGTCGCCTCTTATGATTTCACCTAAATGCACTAAAGTTCTTGGTGGATACATGTGGGATGTTTAACAGAGCCCTCGGTGGATTCACAGCATGCAAACAGGAATGCGGAGGCTGCTCTGGGCTGGTGGCATGAAGTGAGTCTTCACTCTTCTGGTGACTTTTTGTTCCCTCCTTGAAAACCAGCAGAATTGCTGGATAGCCTCTGGGCAACATCATTTCAAACATCCTCCAGCGTTTCTGTTTGCATTTGAATCAGCCAAATTCAGTCCCTCTCTGCTGTGTTGAAATGTTTGTATAAAAGCTCTGTATAACTGTAGACTTGTGTATTAAAACAAGCATTGACTTGTTTTATTGGTTCTAGAAGCCAGCTCATAAATTTAGGAGATAGTCATAGTTCAGCCTTCAGGATTGTCTATGTTTATATTTTCTAACTATTGCCAACACAAAAAAATACTAGGCGCCACAATGAAATTTCTAGGCACCATGGTGGCCTGGCACCTGGGATTTTGTCAAGCCCTGTATTAAAATAGAATATCTAAAAATGCTGACCAATTGCTAATATGGATAACCAACATCAGTTGACACAAATATTCAGAAAGGCACAGTGTTTGTCTCCACTAAGGAGACAAACATTGGAAACTTATTCTTTAAAATGTGAGATTCCTCTGACTAGTTTGTGTGTTAAAGTTTGCAGTCAGAAAAAACTGGGAATTTAATGCATGAGAATTAATTGCTCAAGTTCCTTCTCCCTTTAGGGATTTTGAGGGAAATGCTAGTTGTAAAAGCTATTCCTTTCTGCTTTAAGAAACAAAATTACACTTGCCTTCATGTTATTAGAGAAGTCTAACAACCCTTCCTTTTTCATAGAAGTGTTATGATGGGCACATGTATGCCTTGGCCATTACAGAGAGAGACTCTGGAGTACAAGACATGATATGTTGTGAAGATTATAACAAAATACTGCATTGCATGTGAACAGTAGATGAGGTTGCCAGGAAAATAATTTACAGTCACTATGTCTATGTTCTGCTTTGAGTGAAAACACAACCTGTTTCACCAGAAGACTTGTCATACTGATGCTAAAATTCCCTAGTGCAGCACAGGACGTAAAGCTGGGGTGTCAAACATATGGCCCGTAGGCCAGAACTGGCCCATCCAGGGCTCTTATCCAGCCCATGGATAACTGCTCATTACCTCTATTGCCATATGACAGAGGCTGTCCTTGTATGCTGTCCCCGTGCTAATGAGTAATGGGCAGTGGAAGTGGGAGGGCAGGCATTAGGGAGATACTGTAAGGAAATACTGTAAGAGTGTTAATGTTTTAAGCATGTCTGTACTTTGTGTAAAAAATAATACTGTTAATTGGGTTTGTCTGTGTCCTTTATAAAGTTTATATCTCTGGTACCTGGCATTATATTTCATGGCACACATGGCCCGGCCCGAGAAAGTGACATTTGTGTCAGATCCGGCCCTCGTAACAAATGAGTTTGACACCTCCGGCTTAAAGCTTCATGGTGGAAAATTTGGTTGTGTTGCAAGTGTAACAGAGGGACAACTTGTACGTTGCTGCTGTGAAGCGAAAGCTGTTTCCTCATAGTCTGACCCCATGCTGTGTGGAGTGCTACAGAATGCTTTCATGCCAGCATTGCTATCTTTCCACATGGCTTCTGTACTCAGATGATATCAGTGTGATGTGAGGCCTGGCTATGAGGAAGGGCTTCCATGCTGCAATGGTAAGTGCAGGGCTTGGCCTGAAGAGGCATCGACAAAAAACCTTATCCTTCTGCAGAATTGCGATGTTGAAATTCATGCCACTGATTTTTTCAGTTTATGTATTTGGAATAGTGCTAGCTTTTTTGGACCAAAGAGAAATCCTGCAGATCTGAATCTATCTTTGTCCCCATAACAGATGCATCAGCAAGGAATCCTGAAGACCGACGACTTGATCACACGGTTCTTTCGCCTTTGCACAGAAATGTGTGTGGAAATCAGCTACCGTGCTCAAGCAGAGCAGCAGCACAACCCTGCTGCAAATCCCACCATGATTCGTGCCAAGTGTTACCACAATTTGGATGCCTTTGTGCGCCTTATTGCACTGCTGGTGAAGCATTCTGGGGAGGCTGCCAACACTGTTACCAAGATCAATTTGCTCAACAAGGTCAGAGGACTCCCTTTCTCTTCAGTACTCGTTTGCTTTCATCTGTTTGGCAGGTTGGGAGTGGGTGCTGCACTTCAGAGGGGGGCCTTGAGCCGTATGCAATAGGACCTAGTTCCAAACAAACACGTGTGGGAAACATTTTGAGGGCAACATTTTGGGGCCTGGTCTTAGGCGCCTTTGCGAAGACGGCACACCATGGAGTTTTTGATTATACTTGCACAGATTTTGCAACTCGTCTGACAGTAATTATCTGCCGTGAGTCATAATCAGAGATGTGAAGGCCTGGGGAGGGGGGTGGAAAAACTAGGGAGAGGAAGGGAATACTTTCCTCCCTTGCTTTTTTTTCCTCTCCCAAGACTTTTTTTGCCTGACTTTTCCCTTTTTGAAAATCAGAAATTTGGCAAGCACTGGGAGGGGAAAGGCCTCCTGTGAAACATTTTCTTTTGGAATAAGTAAAATACTTTTTAATTTACTCAGATAAAATTGCTTTACATAAAAATCTGCAGCATTAGATAGTGTGAGTTAGATGTGACTAACTTTGTTATTAATTTGGTAATCACTAATGAAGACTTCAGTGTCTTTAGTGTTACGAATTTCAAATCGATAACCAGATATACTTAGTCCTCCTGTAACTGTATAGGCTAAATAATGCACTTTATTTTGTTTGCTACATTGGTGGTTTGTTTTCCAATTTTATTCTGTCCTCTTAGATGGCAAAAACTAAGATACCCGAGTTAATGAAACAGAGGCTGCAGCAGTTCACAGTGCACGTTCCCCCCCATTGAGTTTTGTTGAAAACTAAGGCTTTTATGCCCTTAAATTACATAAATATAAAAAGCTTATATTAAAAACCCAATCTCTATTCATAGTCAGCTGTTTTAATAAAACTTCTATTGGTTCCTCTCTGTAGGTTCTTGGAATAGTGGTGGGTGTCCTATTGCAGGATCATGATGTTCGTCAGAGTGAATTTCAGCAGCTCCCCTACCACCGCATTTTCATCATGCTGCTGTTGGAATTAAATGCCCCTGAACATGTCCTGGAAACAATTAATTTTCAGACTCTCACAGCATTCTGGTAGGTCATATTGAATTTCTGTTGGCTCTACTCTTAAGCTGTGTTTTGTTTTATTCTGCCTAACCTCAAATGTGTGGGCATAGTAAGAGAACCATCCTCTGTTTTCAGAATAACTTTTAATGCTGATTAGGTAGTATTATGGAGTATGTGAAATTCTGTCCTGAAGGAGTTTTTTGAGAGCCAGGGTTCCAAAGGAAATGCCAGGTCTCTCTTGGGTATCCAGAGGACAGTTTTTACGGTTGTGAAGCATTCTGCAGGCTCCCCTTTTTTACCTGGCTGGGGAACTTCACCTGGCTAGTAAAGGCCTCCACTTGCAAAAACTCAGCAAGGGCACCAGCATTATTCCTCCCTCCCCAACAGAAATAGCTTTTTAACCAGCTGTCAGCAAGAGCAAACAAATATGGATAGTTCTTGCCTGCCTGCCAACCCAAAGCCTCTCTTTGAGGTCCCTGAGAACAAAAATTGTTGCTTCCTCACCTTGTAATTAAGATCACTGATTACAGTAAAGGGGGAAGAAAAGAGGAAGAAACATTTACCAATCAAGGCAAAGGTGAAATTGCAGAGAAATTGTGTGTTGGGAAAAAATTAGAGATGATTCTAGCTTCTGGGACTCTTATTTCATCTACATGAAGGCAGAGATGTGAAGGCTATTTTTTCCATCCGTGATAGAGATAATTGATGAGAATAATGTACTGGCAAAGCATGGAGGGTTGGGTTGAACTAATGATTCTGATCTGAGAGTAAGTGGAGAACGTAAACGTATCAGGAGAGACTCAGAAGAATTGTTATGGTGATGGGATATTGTCTAAAACAAAAATAGGGGTACCAAGGAATTAGCAACCATAGAGAGAAGAGGCCAGCATCTCTGCCCAAGCCTGCTTCACTAGCTACTTACATTGCCTTTTCACACTTCTGTGGGTGACAGTGCAGCCAAGAAACTTACTTTAATTCTCATTTTAAAAAATAAATAATTAAGACTGCTTTCAATTGTAACATGCCTCATCACTGTATCTAGTAGTAAAAGGACTGGTCCTTTGAGCCAGTCACAGAAGCAGTGAAACTAGGTTTGTGCAACAAAGTAGGACAGGAGTACTTCCCAGGTGTGTCAAAAATACATTAACTAAAAGCAAAATAGCCTAGCGAAATAACTGGCCTGGTGAGGTTGGAGCATGCTCCAGGAGCATGGAGTTTTGAGAGCAGCTGTGAGCAGTGTTCCCTCTAAGCTGAGTTAGTGTGAGCTAGCTCACAGTTTTTTAGCCTCTGGCTCACAGATTTTTGTCTTAGCTCAGGAAGGATGGCTCCAGAGCAAACTAATGTATGCAGCAGGCAAATCGCTTGCTTATAACTTTGATGCCTGTAGCTCACAAAGTAAAATTTTTGCTCATAAGACTCCACAGCTTAGAGGGAACATTGGCTGTGAGTGTGACAATACAGCTTAGTGTACATTCTCCCCTTATGTTATCCAAACTCTGACATAAAACTTGTATTATGTGCTCTTTTCTCTTTTAGTAACACATTTCACATCCTGAGACCCACAAAAGCTCCAGGTTTTGTTTATGCCTGGTTAGAATTGATCTCCCACCGGATATTTATTGCAAGAATGCTGGCACATACACCACAGCAGAAGGTGTGGCTGCAGTTTATCTTCTGTAATTTATGAAGCTTCCTCAGGGAATAAGGATGCATCTTGGTTTCCAGGTTTTGTTTAACTAGAATGATTTTATGCCATTTAATTATTATTATTTTATATGTCTGCTGTTGAAGTACAAATGTTCATTTGTTTTCCTGTATTTTCACTGTGTAACTGGAAACTGCAGATGGTTTATTTTAGTAGATTGCCCAAATGAGTATAGAAACATTTTTTAATTTAAAGTTTTTTATTGTTTTAAACATCATTTTTAACAAAATAATCATAACATATTACATTTAGTTTCTTCAACTCTAATATCTGTAACATAAAAATGGATCTTACGAGCGTGAGTAATCTGAAAACAATTGACAGTAAACATGTTATTTAGTGTAAACATGAAATACACTGTGTTTTGTGAATATAGATATAGTACAAGTAAAGCAGTTTTCAACTGAAAAATATTTTTTACATTTTAACTTGTAATGTGGCTTGCTGACAGAAAGAAAAAGTATGCAATTTAAAATAATTATCAGCTCTAAACAAACAATACATCAAATCCATTTATCAAATTTGGACCACTCAGAGGAAATAAATTGCTGCTTAGATAGAAAGTCCAACACCGGGTACCACTTCCCAACAAACCGCTCTTGCATTGAATTTTGATTTGTAACCTCCAATTTATTTGTAATTGCATCCATAAGATAATGGTTCCACAGTTTTTGATACCAAACTTCAGTCGTTTGTTTCCTGGTGTCCTTCCAAAAATTGGCTATTGTAGTTTTGGCAGCATCCAGCATAACCTCAATAGTAGCTTTGTGTGGCCTTTCTACTAATTCAGATGGCCATGTGTTTAAAAAAAGAATTTCAGGTATGCGTGGTATTTTTACCGTGGTGATTCCTTCTATGATCTCTATAATCTCTTTCCAGAATGCATTTATTTTAATGCAGCCCCACCAACAGTGGGCAAAGTCCACCACTTGTTTACATCCTTTCCAGAAATTCTGGGAGGATGTTGAATTTATTTGTGAAATTTTCTGAGGGGTTGCGCACCACCTTGTCATAAGTTTTAAATTTTGAAATCTAATGGCCATAGAGGTAGTAGAGAAGCAAGTAGATCTCCAAAAATTATTCTACACTTCTTCAGTCTTCACTGCACAGTCTTCCTGCCATGCGATCTGATACGATAAGTTAGGTGCACAAGAGTTTTGATTCAGTATTGAATAAACCCTGGAGATCTTATCTGAATAACATCTAAAGAGGTAATCAAGTGACTCAATTGTAAGTAGAGAAACCAGGGAATCTTTTGTCCTAAATCCTGTTCTAATACTGCCTTACTCTTTATTCCTTGTTTATTGGCTATGTCTACTATACGAGATATATTGTTACTTTTCCAGCATTTTATTAGATTAGGGTCAATGCCAGGGATGAACCAACTTTGATTAAGAAATAATGAGTATCTAGACTTTTTGGGTAGAAATTTTGGAGTGTGTTTTTTCCAGCATTGCACAGCCGGGTAGATTACTGATATTTTGTCCTTTGATGTAGGGGAGACGTGTTTATTAGCCCACACTGTATCCGCTAGAGAATTTGGGAACAACAAATCATCACAAATTTCTACCCAATCTGGTTTTTTATTGGTTCTGAACATTTTTAGTGTAATGGCCATTAAAATTGCTCTATTATATAACAACAGGTCTAGAAATGCAAAACCTCCCATTGATCTTGGCCTATGAGTATAGAAACATGACTAAACTGGGAAACCTTTTTAGATTTTCAGATGAATCTTGAGCAGTCTACAAGGCTGCAAATTTCCGATTGCTTACGACAATCCCTTTAGCCAAAGTGTGCTGTGTGCCTTGGCAACCTTTGCATAGTCAATCAAGTAAAGCTGACTTATTAGTCTGTTTCTCCAAGCCCAGAATGTGATAGAGATGGTTTAGCCCATAAGGCATGCTCTGTGCAAGCCCAAGGAGATTGCATATTCCACACAGCTTCTAGTTAATTATAAGAGATTAAATTTGAGGAGTTCTACCTGACTACTGGAATATAATACAAATGCTTGCTTCTACCTCACTGATGTTAGATGGGAGCTAGGCTAGATATTATAAGGATTGCCTGCAGAGATCTTACAGCTGTTCTCGTGATTTATTTGTAGGGCTGGCCAATGTATGCCCAACTGCTGATCGACCTATTTAAATACTTGGCACCTTTCCTGAGGAATGTGGAGCTTGCCAAACCTATGCAAATTCTCTACAAGGTAAATGTTTGCTGTCATACAAAAATGGTGATCTGAAAGAATGGTTTGGAGGTGGGGCAGTTAGAGCAGAACAGAACTGATTGGGATTGCTGGCTAATTTCTCTGCTAAAACTGACAAATATGTTAAGGATCTTCGTCGTGGTCTCTGTGCTTCACACCAATGGGATCTAGTGTGCACACACTGGATCGATTGGTGCTGTAGCAAGCTCTTTTAATGGATTTTCGCGCCTGCCCCCCCCCCCTCGGGCATGCGCAGGAATCCCACCGTGCATGCCCAGAGGGGGTGGGCGCGGACATCCTGCCAGTTCCTTTCTTACCACCGCATTGGAAAGACCTTTTTTCCTTCTCGGTCTGATCGGATCGCTGTTAGCCTCGCTTATAGCTTCGTCTCATAGCTCTTTAGAGTTATTTTTCTAACTTGTTTTTCGCTTTCGGTTTGTTTTAAGTTGTTTCTTTTTAAAAAACCACTTTATTTTCTCTGAGGGGAATTTACCAGATGACCACTCGAAGATCAACAGTTACTGATAAGCAACCTGCTTATCTTTGTCGTGGTCTCTGTGCAGTCCCCACACATGGGTTGGGCTCCTGTGCACGACCTCACTGGAGAAACTTCCAGAGCTTGCCTCAGAATCGTTTTGGTGGGCTCTCTTCCCACATTGGGGGGCAGGCATGCACTGCGCATACCTGGAGCGGGGGAGAGAGCCGCCTCCCACTCAGTTCTTCTTCGACCACCCTTGCGTTCACACCTCTCCTGCCTCTGTGCTCCCCTCAGCTAAGTTTTTCCCCAGATTCCCTTGTTCCTCGTTCTCTGCTTTCTTCTTTGTTTTTGGTCTATCTTAGTCTTAAAAAAAGAAAAAGAATTTTCCTGTCAGCTTTTCCTTTCCTGGTTGGGGAGGTGTGTGTATGGGCCGTATGCTATTTTTCAAAGTTTGTTGCTGCTGCCCTGCTAAGCTCCCTTCTAATGATGGACACAATTTGCGTCTTCTCTGCCTTGGGGGACTTCACCGCGTAGAAGGTTGCCTCCATTGTGCAAAATTTACCAAGCAGGCCCGACGTAACCTAGCTGCTCCTCTAAAGGCGATACTTCTTGAGGCTGCGCTTTGCCTTACCATGTCCTCTGCAGCTTCTCATTCTTCATCTGCCCCACAAAAGACATCTAATTCAGGGACTCCTCAGAAGGCTGCTAAAAAATCTCATAAGACTAAGAAACCTGATGGTACTGAGCCCTCGACCTTGAAGGCGAAAGCATCTACTTCGACTCGGCGCCTAAACTCGACCCTGTAATAATCTCTGGCCTGTTGACCTCCACCGTGGTGGTTGGCCCTTAGGCTACGGTCCCTCACAAGTCTGCAGACAGACCTCCTAGCCTCACTCTGGTACTATCTACCCAGACCAATCATGTCACGCTGGGCCAGCATGCTGCGTCCTCACCAGTTTGGTGTAGTGGTTAAGTGTGCGGACTCTAATCTGGGAGAACCTGGTTTGATTCCCCACTCCTCCACTTGCACCTCTTGATGTGACCTTGGGTCAGTCACAAGCTCTGGCACAGCTGTTCCTGAAAGAGCAGTTTGTGTCAGAGTTGTTAGCCGAACTGCTTTAACTACAACAGCTGGCAAACTAAATTTATATGGGTTCCTGCCTTTATATACTGAAGTCCAATCCACTCCCAAGATTTTTACCAGTGAGAGAGATGAGACTGGTGTGTTCCAAAACAATTTGTCTTTTACTTAAGAATATATAAAATCACATACACACAAAATCAGATTCACACATACAATCAATCAAGTTCCTCAGAAATACAGAATTATAATAGTCACTATAGAAATCACAGGTAGGGCAGTGGGTTGCAATACTTATCTGTCCTGAAGCTTGTCCGTCTCAATGAAGAATAGAGGGGTCCGAAAATATATGCTAGGGAGATTTAACACACAGCTAGAAACCAGCCAGCATGTGTGGACCTCGTGGCTGCAGACCAAGAGATCAAGTAGGAACAAAGGATTTTTGTATAGGAAGCTGGACTTGAGAGGGGTTTCAAGCAGACAGAGGGTGTAGGTGGGGGTAGGCGGCTAGCAAACGCTAAGCAGCTGGACCTCACCTTTTATAGGTGAATCCTTTAGCGGGTGGCATCTATGCCAATCTGTAAACCCACCTACCTGTAAGTCCATCCCAAAACTAACCTCATTGGTGCGTGTAGTAAGGGGTTGACACCTAAAGGGTTTGGCCAATATTGAAACTCTAGACTCTAACTCAAGAGAGGGCATCTGGTGAGGTGTGAAAGCTTGGTGCTAGGATGGCCATTGAAGTGCAGATGAATCTTGCCCGTTCCCAGGTAATCAAACCCCATCTGACAGGAAATGGCCATTCAGATGTAGAACAGAAATGTGTATACGTGTGCTTTCAACAGTTCATCAATGGAGGCTGATTTCAAACAAGTTGTTGTTTGGCTG
>NW_015172088.1:37720-56916 GCF_001447785.1 Gekko japonicus
CCACTTTGGAAGGTGGACTCTATGGGATTCTGGTCACTGCCCTCCACAAAGAGGAGGAGGAGGGGAGGAGGAGATTGGATTTATACCCTGCTGTCACGGGCTCTTACAGGCCACCACCTTTTGGACACCACTCTTACGAGGGACTCTGCTAGCTTCGGGTAGTAGCGGGGACCACTTACCCACTGGTTTTGTTCTTCATGATGAAACTCTCCTGGTTCACTCCAAGGCTCTTAAAACCGGTGGAAATTAGTGACCGGACTCCGTTGTTTATAAGAATAAAACAGCTTTACTGCGACATCTCACATTTTCCTCCAGCACAACCTTAATCAGATACACGTTCCCTATGTTCCAACAATTAAACCGCTCTCTGGGATTCTTCCCAAAATGTGTCAGGTCCCAATGGCTGTTAGCCTCCAACCCCACAACCTCCTCACTCACTCTTCCACCTCCAACCACCTCCCTGTCCGTTTTCTGCCCATCAACCTCCCAAACATTCCATCTCTCCACGCTGCCCTGTGTCCACACATCGCTTTTCTCTAGGTGTTCCCTTTTTGGAATCCGTCACAACAGACTCCGAACTGCTTATCCACATTTTAGATAACAGGGAGGATTTTTTGCGGCGTCGATCTCGTTCTCCTCAATCACAGGGCTGATCTTTTTCGTGGTCTCTGTGCTTCACACCAATGGGATCTAGTGCGCCTGCGCTGGATCGATCGGTGCTGTAGCAAGCTCTATATTAACGGATTTTCGCGCCCATTCCCTCAGGCAAGCGCAGGAACCCCACTGCGCATGCCCAGAGGGGTGGGCGCAGACATCCCGCCAGTTCTTTTCCTACTGCCGTGTTGGAAAGACCTATTTTCCTTAGCTCTGATCGGCTCGCTGTAGCTTTCGCTTTCGGCCTCTCAGCTCTTCTCAGTTCTCCTTCGTCGACTTCATTTTTGTTTTACTTTCTTTTTTGTCGTCAAAAACCCAAAAAAAACCCACAAACCCCCCCACCTCCACCAATGTCTTGGGATGAGAGGCAGATGCGATACTTGTATGGGCCATACCATCCACCCATGCCGTGGTTAACTCCTGCTGGCTACTCTGAGTGGGACCGTTACTCCTATCACTCTGGTCACAGGTCCTGGTCTCCTGTTAAAACACAGTCTTCACGTTCTCCTGTGGTGGAACAGACTCACCTGGCCTCCTCAACTAACTGTGGAGCCAAGGCCTTAAGGTACCTACTATTCAAACAAGATCCGCTATACCTGCAGCTCCGTCTAAACCCATAACCCACCAGCAAGACACGGAACAACAAGATTCCTCAGATACTCCTAACGAGGATTCCGATTCCGACGCCTTTGAGGCTCCCACATCTCCTGATCACACATCTCCAAACCCTGATGTGTCACAGGATTTGCCAATTTCTCCCTCAGAGATTCTTACATCTTACACTGATTTGGTGAAAAGAATGGCCAATTCTTTGTATTTATTTATATTTATACTTTCGATTTATTAATCGCTCTTTCCTACACACCTGCGGGCTCAGAGCGATTTACAGTTACTCTTTGACAATTGGACTAACAATATTCATGGGGGATAGGGAAGACAAACATACAGCATTTTTAATTACACACACATTGCAGGTAGCCGGGGCTTCATCTGCGGGCTGGATCAGTCATGTTTATTTTTAAATTTTTTATTTAACATTCGATTTTTACCCCGCTCGAACCCCTCCCACGGGGTCTCTGAGCGGCTTACATAGTAGATCATCCCTATCTATGGGCAACATATATATTATTAAGGGGGAGACTACCTACCAGCACCCAGTGGGATTCGGCTTGATGTTTCGTCAGCTCGGCTCGGCCTCTCCCATCCGCTTTCTTCAGGCTCCTCAGTGGTCTTTTTGGAGTCAGCGGGCCCATCGACGCATAGATCGCTCTGGCTCCGTCTCTCAGGCTCCATGTATTCTTGTCGGCTGGCTGATGACGTCAGGGCTTCTTGATGTCGTGCTGCCACACTGCCACCGCCTGGCCGACTCGCTCCACTGCAGGGAAGCTCTTTCATCTTTCGATCTCGTCATGCCTTCAGAAGTCACACTCGGCAGCTAACACCTTCCCAGACCACCTTATGGGTGGTCCCCAATTTATCTACTTGCCAAAGCTTTCGAATCGCTGGGTAGACGATGAGCTAGGACAAGGCTTGGTTGCTCACACCAGCACGGGGCTAGAACTGCCAAAGCTTGGCAGTTCAGATGTTATAGTTAAGCAGGGGAAAAATCCCCTGCGCCGCCGCTCCCTCCCTTTAGGCCTTTCAATTGTACAGAAGCTTCCACAATCCACCGACTCCCTTTATGATGTGGTACAACTCGACACTTCATCCGTAGTGGCACTACCTATGTCTTCAGTCCTACTACAAGCAGCAAAATCGCCATGGCAAAAGCCATCCTCCGCTCCTGTCTCTACTCGGAAATTAGACCACATGTACAGGATTCAAGACCCGGAAGCTGAATTTCTATTGTCTCATCCTCAGCCAAACTCAATGGTCGTCACATCATCTTCCAAATCTAAAAGAACACACTCCACACCTTCGGACAAGAAAGGAAGGAAATTGGATGCCTTTGGCCGCCGCTTTTATTCTACCGGAGCATTGGCCATTAAGGAATCCACCTATCTTGCCTGCATGAGCCGCTACCAATATTGGCTTTGGGAACAGTTCTCCGAACTCTTCACGCACCTCCCAGATGACAAACAACATCAGGCCAAAATGTTGCAAAAAGAAGGCATGGTGGTCACGAAACAACAGCTCACTACGACCAAGCATGTTCTGGAAGCATCCTCTAGAACCATGGCTTCGGCGGTGGCGCTCAGAAGACACTCGTGGCTACGAAACACCTCACTCCCGTTAGATACCAGATCACATGTCGAGGACATGCCTTTTGACGGTCTTGGGCTCTTCAACTCAACAACAGATTCTACTCTGTAGGAATTGGACAAGCGTATTAAAGCTTCGCGAGCGCTCGGAGTATCATATTCTACCAGACAACAACGAACACACACCTGGTCCAGACCCTGGCAGATGCGTACTCCAACTCACCAGTCTCCGAATGCGAGATGGAGACCACGATCCTACTCAGGAAGCCAGAAAGCAACTTATCAGAAGCCTAAGTTTGGCTCGACGCAGCAGACCTCTCGTGGCAAGCAGCCTAAACCTTCTAAGCAGGGTTTTTGACTTCCCTGTCCCCGAGTCAGCACATACCCGTCTTTTTCCTTTTATCCACACCTGGCGTCTCATTACATCAGACGAGTGGGTCCTTTCCATCTTGACCCGAGGTAACAAAATTCAGTTCCATCAGAACCCCAACACACCAGTCGTCGTCGTCACGCCACCCTCCCTGCCTCTCCTTCAGGAGGTGTCCCTCCTTCTACAAAAGGGAGCCATCGAGCACGTACCACCACACCTCCAAGGGAAGGAATTTTATTCCCGGTACTTCACAGTCCTGAAACAAGACAGAGGCATCCGACCCATTCTGGATCTCAGGGAACTGAACCGTTTTGTGACCTACCACCATTTCCGCATGGTATCTCTTCAACAGATTCTGCCACTACTTCACAAACAAGTCTGGATGGCCACCCTAGACCTCCAGGACGCATATTTCCACCTCACCATCCACCCCTTCCACCGCCAATACCTCCATTTTGCAATTGACCAACAACACTACCAATATACGGCCCTTCCATTCGGCCTGTCCAGCGCCCCAAGAGTGTTCACGAAGACGATTATCATGATTGCAGCATTTCTACGGCTCAGAGGGGTTTCCATCTACCCCTACATAGACAACTGGCTCCTAGTCGCTTCTTCCGAACACGTCCTGACCTCCAATGTCGCGGATACTCTGTCCCTACTAAACAACCTGGGCTTGAAAGTCAATCACCAAAAGTCTCATCTTTGTCCCGTCCAGCGGATCCAATATATAGGGGCCATACAGGATTCAAATGCTTGCATGGCCTACCTGCCTCCAGACAGGGCCACGGACATCATCTCCTTAGCCACCCTGCTTTGTACACAACCTGCAACCACGGCCTTCCAGTTTCAGAGACTGCTCGGTCTCATGGCCGCGACAACGGCGGTTCTAGTCTTTGCGAGGCTCAAAATGCGACGGCTACAACTATGGTTCCTTCGCAATTACGACCTGTCAAGGAACGTCCACACAGTAGTGCTATCTCCTCCTCCCCACGTCCGAGAATCCGTGCAGTGGTGGACTCTACCATCCAATCTCCTTCAAGAAGCGCCTTTCCACCCTCCATCACCGGAGATCACTATAACGACCGATGCATCCATGAAGGGCTGGGGTGCACACTCCATGGGCTTCTCCGTAGGAGACAGATGGGATACGGACACGGGAAGACATCACATCAACTTCCTGGAACTTCTAGCCATTCAACACGCAGTAACCAGTTTCCTTCCCTTGATCAAAGGGAAATGTGCCACTATCCTTACAGACAACACTACGGCACTGTCATATATAAACAGACAGGGCGGTACTGTCTCCATACGCCTCTGCAACCTGGCGATCGATTTGTGGGACTTCTGCACGGCCAACGACATATTTCTAGTGGCGACTCACATACCGGGATGTCTAAACCTGGAGGTGGACCACCTAAGTCGTTCTGGACTCAGCCTTTACGAGTGGGGGATAAACCATACTTACCTCCTCCCACTCTTCCAGAAGTGGGGAACTCCCCAAGTCGACGTCTTCACCACCATAGACAACAAAAAATGTCACCTATTCTGTAGTGGGGGAGGCAACAACCCGCAATCTCTGGGGGAAGGTCTCCTTTACCCTTGGTCCACAAAACAACTTTACATGTTTCCTCCCCTACCTCTACTTCTCAGACGTCATCCTTGTAACACCTTGGTGGCCCAGACAGCCTTGGTTCTCAACGCTACTCAAACTGTCTCAGGGGACATATCATCATTTCCCCCCGGCCCCGGACCTGCTCCGTCTCTCCGACTCGCCAGTCCTCCACCACAGTGTAGAGCGGCTAAAACTAACAGCGTGGCGAATACCATCACAACCTTCTCCACTCGTATAGCCAACGTCCTGTTGAATTCAAGGAAATTGTCCACTCGGAAGTCTTACGACTGTAAGTGGAGAAAATTCTGTTCCTTTCTCGAAACTGACAACTCTCAAGCCATCTCTGCTGGCCTAGAGAAAGTTTTTACATTTATTTTATCACTAGCTGACTTGGGACTCTCCCATTCCTCGTTACGGGTTTACTTAGCTGCATTATAGTCGTTTCATGTTCAAGTTGATGGATGCACACTGTTTACACATCCACTCACCAAACGTTTTTTGAAAGGTTTACTTCGAATTTACCCTCCTGTTAAATCCCCAGTTGCTCCTTGGGACCTCCCTTTGGTTTTACGCCAACTGACACGAAAGCCTTTCAAGCCACTTGCAACGTTTGAGTTATGACTTCTGGCATGGAAGACGGCCTTTTTGACTGCCATTACATTGGCCAGGTGAGTGGGAGAACTGCTGGCCTTTCGGCATGGAGTCTGCTTAGTGCCAGACATCTCTTTCTTACCCAAAGTGGTTTCGGAGTTTCACCTGCAAGCTGAGGTCTTCCTGCCCAATTATTTCCCGAACCCCACATCGGCGGAGGACCAACTGCTTCACAACCTGGACGTCTCTTGTTTTACCTCCAGAGGACACAGCCAACTAGACGAGATCCATATCTATTCGTCTCGTACGCTTCATCACGGTTAGGCAGTCGCATTACGTCCCAACGCCTGTCTAAGTGGATCGTAGGTCTGATTCGGCTATGCTACCCACTTGCAAAACAGCCGTTACCTGGCCCTATCAAGGCTCATTCCACCAGGGCTGTCGCGACTTCCACTGCATTTCTCAAGGGAGTTCCGCTGCAAGACATTTGCAAAGCCGCAACGTGGGCCACGCCTAACACTTTCGTCAGGCACTACGCCCTGGACGTCCGAAAGAACATTAATACCAACATGGGACGTCGAATTTTGTCTTCAGCCACGCAGTGATGGTCCTGCCAGCACCCTCCTCCAGGTGGGCTACTGCTCGCTAATCTCCCATTGGTGTGAAGCACAGAGACCACGAAGAAGATAAACAGGTTGCTTACCAGTAACTGGTGATCTTTGAGTGGTCATCTGTGCATTCACACCACCCGCCCTCCTTCCCCGCTGCTGTCAGCTTCTACCTTTCGATTAGGGGTTGATATGCGGCAGTACTTTGAAGGAACTGGTGGGATGTCCGTGCCCACCCCTCAGGCATGCGCAGTGGGGTTCCTGCGCTTGCCTGAGGGAATGGGTGCAAAAATCCGTTAATATAGAGCTTGCTACAGCACCGATCAATCCAGCGCAGGCGCACTAGATCCCATTGGTGTGAATGCACAGATGACCACTCGAAGATCACCAGTTACTGGTAAGCAACCTGTTTTTCCCGGGGGCACTTAAGGAAGCAGTGGTCCACCCTCTCTTGAAAAAGCCATCCTTGGATCAGGCTGAATTGGCTAACTATTGGCCGGTTTCCAACTTGCCCTATTTGGGCAAGGTAATAGAGAGGGCAGTGGCTGTTTAGTTACAGGGCTTTTTGGATGATACTTCCATTCTCGATTCCTTCCAGTCCAGCTTTTGCCCGGGCCACGGGACAGATGGCATGGAGGGTCAGTTTTCATAGTTGCAAGCCTTCCTGAGCAGTGGGCCTTGTGCCAAGGATGGAAGTAAAGGGCCAGGGGGAGCCCCCCCTCCCCCTGAGCAGCCGCTGCATTCTTATCTCAGCACCCAGGTAGCTTTAAGGAGGAGAACAAGCTGGCTACAGAGAGGAGAGAATAAAACTACCTTCGCCACAAGAGGCACTGGGAAAAAGAATGGACTAGCCACAGGGCGGGGTGGTGGTTTACTCCATTTCTCCATGGCAAACTTGCTGTCCTCCAGGCACCTTAGCAATCCAACCCTCTCACCCAACATATTGTGTCTCTTGATGAGAAGAGAGCATGAAGGCAGAGTGGAGAGCCCTTCCCTCCATAGACACAAAGGGTGGCAGCAGTGGTAGAGAGAGAGAACCTTACAAGCTCAGAACTAATCCAATAATTTTTTAAAATTCTAGTTCTAGGTTTAATATTAATAGTTAGATCTTACTTTCTGTGTGTGTGGGGGTGCACAGGCCACACAGTAATCGTGCGTCTCTTTTTGATTGATAGCAGTCGTGAATGTGGCTCTCTGTGAATTATAGAGCAAGTACCACTGCTCTAGGTGCTGTGTTAGAGCTACCTTGCTGAGAATGCATTGGAGAGTCAGTGTGGTGTAATCATTGGAACTATTATCAGAGAGACCTGGGTTTAAGGTATCACTCTGTTATGAAGCTCTGTGGATTACCTTGATCCAGACAGTCTCTCCTAGCCTAATCTACCCCACATAGTTATTGTATGGATTGAACAGGGGGAAGGAACCATGTGCTTCTTGGAGGAAGGGTGGGATGAAAAAGGATTCTTCAGGGTTTCAGTGCCTGCTAGTACACTTGAGTAAGTGACAGACTTGTTCACTTCCTGGGGTGTATTTCTGAACAACTGCTCAATATTTTGGGGGGGGGATTCTTACCTGAATTGTGTCCTGCATTGGGCAGGGGGTTGGACTAGATGATCTGTATGGCCCCTTCCAACTCTATGATTCTCTATGACCTATTAAATTTGTGTCCTCATGGCTCAGAAATCATTCTGTGTACCTAATTTCATAATGTGGATCGTAACCCCTGGCTACACTTTCATTTTTTCTTTCTTTTTGAGTCCTGCAGTTGGACAAGCCAGATTCCCTCTCCCCTTTTTTCTGCTGTGGGTTTGTTCATTCATTAGCCATTTGTAATGTTCTGTGTGCTTTTGTCAATTTGGAAGGTCCCATCTCAAGACAAGTTGTTGGGTTTTTTACGCTCAACACAAAGTTGAATGGCCGCCTGTCTATAACAACGGAAATTCACCAAATAAAGCCCCTCCTTTCCCCCAGGACAGCTATTATCATATGATATGTGTAGTTCCCGGCACATCCAGCAAAGGTCATTGTGGATAGCTGAAAAAGGGTTTGATGTCTGTTGACACAGTTCCAGGCTAAATGGAAATTTGAGGCTGACAATTGTGAGCAGGTACCTTCGATATGGAGAGGTACGAGTGCATTGGGAAGAGTTGCAGTAGAAATTGTTGTAATGCTGCTAAGAGGCTCATAAAAGTGGGCAAAAGACTGAGCTTCTCAGCCCCAAAGTGAAAATGTCTTAAACCAAATATCTGTTATCCCAGGATATTCATACTGGGATCTGTTTGCTTCTCAGCCCCCAAGTGAAATGACCTAAGTCAGGTTTCTCTTCCCCTCACTTTCTCTGCTTCCTCCATGGGGGTCGTCATACTAGGTTCTCTTACAGGACTGTTGTCAGGTTTACTGTGACAATTCACATCCGGGATCACCATAAGTCAGCGGCAACATTCTTGGTTCCTCTTATAACAGTCCTGTTTGTATGCAGGCCTCATCCCCCTGTCAGAGGTGGAGGGGCAAAGAAAAGCCCATTCTTTCCAGTGAGTTCAAGAACTGAGTTGAGATTCAGCTGCAGGGCTTTGTTCTTCTGTATCAGCTGTAAATAGTGTATAACGATGGGCCAGGGGAGAAAGGGGCTGGCTTGCTTGCTGCTTTGTATAGGTGAAGTAAGGATGGAGACTGGGAATTAATGATGTTACTCCTTTTTTTCCTGTAGGGTACCTTGCGTGTGCTGCTGGTCTTATTACATGATTTTCCAGAATTCCTCTGTGACTACCACTATGGGTTCTGTGATGTGATTCCTCCAAACTGCATTCAGCTAAGGAATCTGATCTTGAGTGCCTTCCCACGAAATATGAGGCTTCCGGATCCCTTCACTCCTAACCTTAAGGTAATAATGCACCTCGGCACAAGTTTCACCACATCCTTTCAGCTAAATGATCTTTTGAATCAATTGAGAGACTGGCTGCAAAGAATGCACCTTGTACCACTGTTCCTGCTTGGATTTTAAAACCTCAGATAACTATAACTTGAGAGATCAACTTAAAATGGTAGTTGGCAGGAACTGAGCAGTGCTATACTCACTGCTGGTTAATAAAAACAATAGAAAATGAAACAGCTTTAAGGGAAACTGCCGGTAAGACTAGACGTTGTGTTTTTCTTGGATGTGATAGTGTGGCTCTTGGTAGCCCAAAGAATTATGTAGCCAGCATTTTCCAGTGGGGAGTATTTTAAGGTGTGTGTGTTTGACAGGTGGACATGTTGAGTGAGATTAACATTGCTCCTCGGATCCTCACCAACTTCACAGGAGTAATGCCACCTCAGTTCAAGAAGGATTTGGATTCGTATCTCAAAACGCGCTCTCCGGTCACATTCTTGTCCGACCTTCGTAGCAATTTGCAGGTGAGGCACCTTCTGCCAGTATTTTATTTATTGTTTATCGTGAGGCAGAGTCACACACAGGAAGCATATAATAATACAGAATATGTAGCCAAGTTGATACAGTGGGCATGCATACCAGTTGGGCAATCCTCCTAAATACTAATATCTAAATTTGCAATCCACTCAATCGCAGCTGGGGAGAGTTCAGAGAGCTCCATCATATCTCCCTGGGAAGTGTGATGCTCACATTCCTGTGACAGATGGAAAATGCTTTGGCGGGCTGCACCACAATCGCATTCGGGTCCTGGTATTCTGCCCCGTTTAAACAGGTCTGCACAGCTCCCAGAGCTTGCCAGAACAAGATTGGGGGTGGGTGGGGGGGCATTAAAATGCACCACTGTTCCTGCGATGTCACTCGAATGGAGAAATAGAAGCAAACCTGGAAGTGACCTCTGTTTAAACATACGTACAGGAATCCAAGTGAGAGGAAGGATTGTCCAGCCGTCACCTCAGAGCTGGCCCATCCTCCCATCAGTACAGCTTGACTCGGCCCAAACGGCAGCATCCTATGCAAGCGTTGAGCTTTGTTTGTGGTAACCAAATGCTTGCCCTCTTGTAAATGCTGTGAGATTGTCTTCAAGGTTATGGGATAAGCTCCCCCTCCTCAAGACAAAGTATACAGAGAATTCTGGGAATGAATCTGCCTGCTAATCAGGAAGGGATTGTGCAGGACTGAAGCCCTGACTTCACGTCCTTGGTTAACTAGTAGAAGAGCAGGCAAGAAAGGGATTCCAGAAGCAGGGATCAGGATCCCAGGCAGGAGCAGTGCTCTGCTCAGAAGCTGCTGGAGGAATCCTCCTGCCAGTAGAACCCTCTAATGAGGGAAATGCACACATTATGTGATGCCTCTCGAAAACGGAAGGGAAGGGGCAGGGGAGGCTGTGCCATAATGCCCTTCACTTTGGGCTAGGCTAAAGGCCATGCGCTCAGTTACCCATCTGCCCGTGGTGGATCTGGTGGATGTTGATCCCTCAAGAGCCCCACTTGCAGAAGACAAGCAAACCGAGTCTGTTAAAATCCCAGGGTCTCCTGTACATAAATTCAGAAGGAATGGCACACATTCAGCATGCTCTCCCTTTGGGTGAGAAAGAATGGGCCAAAAATTATACAATTAGTCTCGTGGCTCCTGTGGATGGTGGAGGTTTGCTTTGTAAAGGAGTGTCACATCATGGCAAAGTACTCCCCTTTTGCCCCTAGCCACAAATGACAAGTTCATCTGTTCATCATGGTATAGAGTGATGGCAGCTCTTATACTGAGAGGTGCATCAGGTGTTTTTATTACCTTTATAAAACCCGTGGGTGCTGATGAGAGGCTGAATGGGAGAGCCTTCTGTTGGTGGCAGCACCTTCCTCTTTCCCAGGCCAAGGGCATGGAAAGATCGCCTCTGTTCCTTGACTGAGGAAGGGGGGGGGGGGAAGGCTCTGAATCAGTGCAGTTTGTCAGGAGGCAGTTCCGTGCTGGTGGCAAGACAGATGTGTGCTAAAACGATTCCTAGTCCTGGCTAGCTGTGCTGGGGTAAGGGGTTAGAGCAGGGCAAACTCCAAATCCCTGATTTTTCCCCTGGACTGAAAGGTTGTGGGGCAGTGAAAGGAAATGTGCTGCCTGGTTGGTATGCCTTAGAGCCCAAGAAGGGGATCTTTGCCATTCAGGGGAGTCAATCCTTTCCTCCCTGTTCTCCTGCTGGCTGAGAACACACATCATTCATGAGTAATTCCAGGGTGAATTGAAATGACCGCTCCAGTAAAATGTGGTGGCTGGACAGCAGTGAGAAGGCACGTCCTGGTTCCTGTTACAGCAGCTCAAGATGTGCAAGGCCTTGCACAAATCCTGCCGCCCACAAGAGTCTTCAGCGTTCAGCCGATGTGACCTCTCTTGTATTTGCTCCTCTAGGTGTCAAACGAGCCTGGCAATCGTTACAATATCCAGTTAATAAATGCCCTGGTGCTGTATGTGGGCACCCAGGCCATTGCGCACATTCACAACAAAGGAAGCACTCCCTCCATGAGCACCATCACCCACTCAGCTCATATGGACATCTTCCAGAATCTGGCTGTAGATCTGGACACAGAAGGTAAAAATGGCCTTCACCTTTCAGTGCTGGACCCCAAAACTGCTGCATCAGGAGGTGTCAGTCCTTACTATATCCTGTCATGACATTCCCTTCACTTTCTGCTAGACTCTCTCGGTCTGCCTTTTGCCCAGCCACCTGCATCTCCCCACGGTTGTCTGTTCTGCACGAGTCTCATCTTCTGCAGCCTACCGGGTCTTTCCCCCTCCTTTATTCTTGCCCTTTAAAGGCTTCTGTCTGCCGGGCTCACTTCTGTCCCGTGTTGCCTTCTCTTCTCCTTCCCCTAGTTCTGTCCACCCCTGTGCTTCGGCTGCATTGGGGAACCTCTTGTGGGAATATAAATATGCTAAATTAAACCCGAATACATTTGCTATTTTGGGGCTCAGGGACTGGCAAATAATGTCGGGCATTGGGTATCCCAACGGCATAATCTGTGCATTCTTATGCTGTATATATAATTTTCTTAAATACTAAAGTCCAGTCAAAATTAAAGAGATTTCATTGGGTTTGATCCTATAGCTCCTGTGAGCAAGGTATGGATCAGCATGTTTTAATGGTTAGATCAATCAGTTAACTACTTCCAAGAGATTAGTTGGGGAAATATTAGATCAGTGATTCACCCAACCCATCTTGAATTTAATGTAGACAGTAAGCAGTCTGTTGCTTCTTTTTTATTAAATGTAGTCAAATAGAGATGGAAGTAGGACCAGTTGTATTGAACGGAATCTATTTTTTGTAGGTCGGTACCTCTTCTTGAATGCAATTGCCAATCAGTTACGGTACCCCAACAGTCATACACACTATTTCAGCTGTACCATGCTTTACTTATTTGCGGAAGCCAACACTGAAGCTATTCAAGAACAGATCACCAGGTAAGAGGAGCCTAAATCTCTTGACCTTCTTCTTCTTCTTGCTGACTTCCAGAATCTGGCTGTAGATCTGGACCCCAAAACTGCTACATCAGTACAACAAACTTTGAGTCCACTGGCACCTTTAAGACCAACACAGGTTTATTCATGTGCACGCACACTTCCTCAGTTTCCTCAGCACACACGTTGAAATAGAAGTTAACAGTTCATATGGATATACAGATATAGATATATATGCAGATGCCTCTACATAGGCAAATTGGCATAGAAGAAGAAGAGATTGGATTTATACCCCGCCCTTCACTCAGAGTGGTTTACAACCCTCCTCCCCTCCCCACAACAGGCACCCTGTGAGCTAGGTGGGGCTGAGAGAGCTCTGAGAGAACTGCGCTTTCAAGGACAGCTCTGACAGAACTATGGCTTTCCCAAGGTCATCCAGCAGCTGCAAGTGGAGGAGTGGGGAATCAAACCCAGTTTTCCGAGATTAGAGTCCACACACTTAACCACTACACCAAACTGGCTCTTAATGAAAATGTTTTGATATATGCAGCAACTCAACAGCAATAACAAGCTAAGTTCATATGGTCACCATTTGTTTGGGTTTAATTGGGGGGGGGGAACAGTGAAGCAAAAATATGTCAGTTCAGG
This sequence comes from Gekko japonicus, assembly GCF_001447785.1. Classification (NCBI taxonomy): domain Eukaryota; kingdom Metazoa; phylum Chordata; class Lepidosauria; order Squamata; family Gekkonidae; genus Gekko; species Gekko japonicus. Next base: position 50,778 of record NW_015172088.1, read on the forward strand.
AGACAGATGTGTAAAAGTATCCTTCTTAATTGTTAAGGGTAATAAACTGTTGTTACACTCCATTTGTCTCCCCTCAAGCATGGAATTAACTAACAACATTCCAATATTCATTGCATTACGTTCACTATTCCAATATACTATTCCAAAAAAGAAATACACTGAAACACAGGATTAATGAGATTGGTGTCACCAACACGGTTTGGTTTTTATATATTATAGATTATAACACTTGGAACAAAAACTTCCCCAGGACTTAACAGGGATATTGGTTTCTCATCTCATTTCATGTGCTAGACTCATTCAGTCCTTACATATGGATTCTCACCAAGAAGGGCTATACATTCTCTGTATTTTAGTGTTATTTTTTTTTAAATAGTATTATTGGAATAGTGAATATACTGCAATGAATATTGGAATGTATTTCTCTAACACTGCACCCCACCTCTAAGAAAAGGATGTTGTTAACTCCATGCTTGAGAGGAGACAAATGTTGCGTAACAACAGTCATAGTTTATTACCCTTAACAATTAAGAAGGATACTTTACCACATCTAGCTCCTGCTTTGACATATTTATCACTTCACTGTTTCCCCCCTAAATGAACTTAGCTTGTTATTGCTGCTTAGTTGTTGCATATGTCAAAACATTCCTATTAAGTTGTATGCTATTTTGCTGTTCACCTACATAGAGGCATCTGCCTATATATATGAACTGCCTATATATATATGAACTTTCATTTCAATGTATCTGAGGAAGTGTGTGTGCACACGAAAGCTCATACCTTGAATAAACCTTTGATGGTCTTAAAGGTGCCCCACTGGACTCAAAGTTTGTTCTCCTGCTTTAGATCAACACAGCTGCCTGCTTGGGTTGTACAGTTCCTATTCAAGACCATAGGTGTGGCTCTGGATCTCTCTCTCCCCCTTGCACACAGGGATATTTGTATGTGAGAAGGAGGTTTGTATAGAGGAGCATTGAGGAATGTCGGCCCTTCCTGGCAGGCTGAAATGATAGTCCAGGAATATGGCACACGGTAGCCAAATAGGACCATAGTCTGGGAAGTTCTGGATGTGGATTTGTCCTGGGCTGCCAAGGAATGTGCAAGAGCAAGGTGGAAGTGTTATTTTTCTCCCCATTAGCAGCATTCATGTAACCCTGTCTGCTACAGGGATGCCGCTCTTTGTTTTATTGAGGGGTTTCTAGAAGCAGGTCCCGCTGCCTTGTGCCTTTGGTCTCACCCTAAGCAGTTCCCCACACTTCATCTCTTTTTCCTCTTGTGTGTTTGTTTTATAGAGTTCTCCTAGAGCGACTGATTGTAAATAGGCCTCACCCATGGGGTCTGCTAATTACCTTTATTGAGCTGATTAAAAACCCAGCATTTAAATTCTGGAACCATGAGTTTGTTCATTGTGCTCCAGAAATTGAAAAGTGAGTAATCAAAAACATTTTTTATTTTTTAGTGTATGGGGTGCGTTGGGGGGGGGGGCTCAGTATGTTGCTTTTGGGGGAGGATGAGTTGTCTTGAAATGAAGTCTCCGTCCTTGTCGTAGGCTGTTCCAGTCCGTGGCACAGTGCTGCATGGGGCAAAAGCAGGCACAGCAAGTGATGGAAGGGACCGGTGCTAGTTAAGAGGAAGTGGACGCTGAGTCAGAAGTTGGCCACCCTGGAGGTCTCCATCCCATGAAGCTGGCAGAAGAATGTGTGTGGGTCTTCCCAGAGCTTGGAGGCTGCGCCCCCACCTCCCCCTCCATGTTGGGCTTACATCACAGATCCGTGTGTGAGAAGTCTCCTCCTGTGTGGGCATGTTCCAAAGTTTAAAACAAGTTTTCGACTTTTGGCCAAAATGCAGAATATGCTGTGAATATAATTTCGAACTATTGTAAATACACAGAACAGAAATATTTGTCTGGACTTTGGGTTTGTGCAAGTTTTGTTTCAAGAGAGGCACCACCCCTATCACCTGGCCAGCTTATAAGGAAGTGGTGGCCGCTGTCGAGCTTTTCTCAAGGGCAGATCTGCTTGTCCCGACGTTCCCAGACTCCCAAAGAATATGGAAAAGCCAGTTTAAATATTATGTAACTTATTTTTTCTTGTGGATGGGGGACCTAAAAATCACAAAGTTGTTAAAGGAAAAAAATGTGGATGTGTTGGGAGCACAGGATTCTATGACATATGGGGGGGGGAGTCTAGGGTCCAGCGGGGGGTACTTACCCTGTATCACATGCTGACAAGCAAGATGCGTGGAAGTTGGAGGACTCCTTCTTTCAGCTGGCAGATACACTTCAGGCCCTTGTTGAGAGGGCTGATTATTTTAGCAGGAGAACCAGACAAGGCCTGTAGATTTTCTTGACACTTGTAAATTTTGGGATAGGGAGGGTATGAGAATCTATTAACTACTCTCCTTTGGCCACAAAGTTTGAGTTTGTAAAAAGAACAAAAAGGACCAATACAGCCCATTTTGTAAGGATTTTGAATGTTTTGTAAATGTATTGGTCCATGTGTTGTATTTTGTAGCCTTTCTAGTTCTCTTGGGCTTTAGTTCTCCCACTTCTTGTATGTATGCATACTGTAGTTAAACATTAAAGTCATGAACTGCACCAGGTGTCCTCATTCTCTCTTCACCTGGCTGTTAGGTTGCTGGTAAATAGTTCTCACTGCTAATCAAAAAGCCCCTGACATATGTGGCCTTGGGTAAATCTGATTACATTTGTATACCACTTCAGTGCAATAGACAGAACCTAGTATTGTTACCATTAAAGCAGGACTGAAATCTCATGATAAAATGGAGAACCACCAAAATGGAAGGAAATCTTTCCTGGTTCTTTTCAAGGAAAACCAATCTTGAATTGTCTTTACCAGAAGAGCTGGGCTTTGAGCTTCTGAGCTCAGGAGAACAGCCCCAGCAGCCATTGGTCTGTTGAGGACTGAAGCCAAATATCATAGTTGGTCCTTCTGGTTATGAATCCAGAAGGGAAAGACAAAATGTCATACCAACCAGATTCACCAGCAAGGGCACTTGATATACGCCTGTCTTCCAGTACTGACTGGTTAAGTAGGACCCTTGTCTCTTTGGATTTTAAAAAACAAACTGTCATTCAAGCTTGCAGGGGGGGACGAAGACAACACTGAGAAGCCCCTGACTCCAAAATAATCCTGCTTTGCCTCAAGGCTTGGTTCTGCTGCTGTACTGGAAGGTGGGTGTTTGACTAGTATACCAGGATTAAAGAATCAGCCAAAGTAAAGCCCTTTTATTTTAAAAAAAAAACTGAGAGCAGAAAACACATTCGTATCCCATGAATACAAACCTACAGTGAAGACTAGTCAGAGTATCTTAGCTGTACATTGAAGTCATAAGAATTCTATTACTCAGTATTTCTTAAACGTGCATATTATTTCAGTTTGCAGTGTGCATCCCATACTTTGGATAGCTTGAGGACATTCCAGAAGCAGGGCCCACATCTTCCTTGGGCCACTGGAAGGAAAACATTAAAAATGGCCTAATTTGTACTCCTGGTCTCCTTTGGTACAGTTCCTTTATAAGTTCTACTGATAAAAATGTTTGCTGACCGGCTGCTATATCTTTTCCTGACCTCATTTGTCCATTGGCTGGTCCATATTTGAAAGTGTTTATAAGTTCCAGCCTTCACACTTGAAAGGCCAAAGATGCTGAGGGAGAAAGTCTATTCAGCGCAAGTGGTACCACCCCCAGGCTCTGAAGTGCAGCCCCATCCAGAACCGGCTGAATCACAACTCTTCCAATTGGCAGAGTTCCCAATAGGCTCAATTTTTAGTTTCCGTTTATTGATCCTCATCCAGCCTTTTACTCATATAGTCAGAATGTGCACAGCCTCACTTGACTGCTAAAAAACTTCACTGGTTCTGGGTCCAATTCAAGGTACTGATTGTAGCCTTTAAAGCCCTACACATCCTGAGACCTGCCTATGTGAGGAGCGGTCTGTCCATGAAAGCTGTGTGACATATCTGCTCTTCTCCAAGCTTCCTTCTGTTGGGGTCCTTTAAGCTTATCTGGTGGGCTACTTGGGCTATGTCCTTTTCCACAGGTATTATGGGACATTCTGTTGTAACTGTCTGGATTTTAATGGGTTGGATCCAACCAGATTTTCTGCTGCTGAAAAAGAAAGGAAGGAAGGCTCCCTTTTCACCACGCAAAAAAGCTAGGTGTGTTATCATGGGATCTGCATGAACAAAACAAAAGCCATGTGAAATAGGGGCTAAACCAAGGAAGGAATGCACAAGACAGAGTGAAAAAGCTACTTGGATCCATCAAGCGCTGCCCCAAAAGGGAATATTAGCGACTGGTCTACAGCGGTTCAGTTCACCAGCTAAACAAGGGCTGCTGAGACTTTTCCCTCTGTTCTCAACATTTTCCGACCTCAACCCAAAACAATGAAACTGCTGCGGCCACATCTCGAAAGTGAAGAGGTGGTGGGCAGCATTTCTCCAAGGAAGTTGTCTCCTCAGACTGAAGTGACATCCCTTCCTTTCAGCTTCTTAGACAGTGCTAGGATTCAAAAAGGAAACATGGTTGTTTTTCTGATGTACTGTCTATTTTCTCCTTTCCTGTTGAAGGGAAGAAAGTATCTCCTTTGGGGAAAGGCCATTTACTAAATCCTGGTCCCAAGAAACTAAGTTTCCTACTTTCTGCTGCTCACACCCTGAAAGGAGGATCAGAAGGGAAGACACAGTCTACCGGCTACACATTCCATAGTGACTGGAGCATCCAATCTAGTTACTTTTAGTCACTGCGCATAGAAACTTCCATTGATCTGCCTCATTTATTAGCTGAAACCAGCCCTCCCCAAGAACAGGCAGTGGCACTTCTGTAGCCATTGTTTCATGCAAGGAGAGAACCAGTCAATGCTGAGTTGCTTGCCTAGTTCATGAGATGGTATCAGCTGTCATCGGAAAGGGGAAGAGCAGGCTTGCTGATCCCTAGAGAGAAGCAGCAGGGACCCAGCTGCCAAACCACTTACCCATTCTCCAGGGGTCCAGGGTGGGGCAGTCAGAACTCATAGGTAAAAACTCCTCCCTGGAGGCAGGCAGTGTCATCAATATTTTATTGACTCCTAGGAGGAGGTGCTTTTCCCACAATCCCATTTTGGTTTTATCTAACTTGCAGACAGCTGGTTGTCTCACTGTGCTCTCATTAAAGAGTGCAGCAGCTTTTTTCTCCACGGTTTTTGTGTTTACTTGTCTCCTCTGCCTATTTTAAGGGGCTTCATCTTCTGTTGCTGTAGGAGGGTTGGGAGGTGCATTTCTGGCATAATGGCATACCTGTCCTTCATCCCACGGCTCTTTCTCCCTGGAGGGGAGGAATGCTGCAGGGCCTCCCATGCTTTGGCCAGGAGCGTCCACGGTCACTCCCTCCAAGGCAGTGGAGGAGTGTCAGCAGCTGCAACCAACATGCCTGTTCCTCGGGATCAGAGGGACACTCCTACTGCCCAACCTGAGCCTGGCAGAGCAGAGCTTTGAGGCATCTTGATTCTCTCCCCTGGTCTTGCGGGGGGCGGGGCGGGGCGGCAAGGTGAAAAAGGAGAGCAGCAAGATGGCAGCACATGCAGCAGCAGGAGGGCAAGCCTTCTCTCCAATTCTCTCCCTCTCCTTCCAGAGAGCCAGTCTGCCCTCCCTTTAGCCAAGTAAGGCCAGCAGACCTGCCAGGGCCTGATCTCTTGGGTGAAAATGCACAAGCAAACCTCCTGGCTTAGGTCAAGGGAGAAGTGCAGAAAAAGATCAGCTCTTTGATGAGTGCTACCCTAACTGAAGCTCAGCACCACAGAACCAAATGCAAGTGCAGTCCTAAATGCCAAAGCAGGTTCTGTTCTCCCATTCTGCTGAACGGAGCAGAGAGGTCTTCAACAGGCTCTGACAGAACAATTAAAGGGGTTTACTGTTTTTGTACATCCCATTGAGTTGTGACTGCCACACCCGGGTCTGCTGGAGAATGGAAAGTTTATTAATTTACTGTGAAGTTCCCCTTGGATGAAATATCACGTGCCTCAGCAGTGTTTCTTTGTTCTTTAAAAAACTTTTTAAAAACCCTTTATTTTACAACTGAGGGGGAAGTTGCCGGTTTACCTCAGTGTGGCCTTCGGGCTACCCCCCCCCCCTCTTTCTTCTTC
>NW_015172088.1:57088-108884 GCF_001447785.1 Gekko japonicus
TCCGTCATCGAGGCCATCTTCCGATACCGCTCTACCCAAGTCGAAACCACCAGCATCGAAGGTGCAATCCTCCGCTTCCACGCCGGTGAAAAAGAAGGCCAAACCAAGTAAGGAGCACAAGTCCGCAAAGAAGGGCTCCTCTAAGTCCCTTAAGGTGGCAAAGAAGGGGAAGGTAGTGGTGTCTGCACTGGGTGATGCCCCTAAAGTGCCTCCCGCTCCAACGGCAGTATTGATACCGGAGGCCCAAGCCCCTCCACCGACACCGACCATTCAATTATTGGACTCCCCTATACACCAATTGGAGCATCCTTACTCCGACATCGAGATGGTAGAGCTAAGTCATCAGATGGATGCACAGCCTTCTCCCTCTCCCTCCCGGTCGTCGACATTGACGGTATCGGAGGCTCCCGAAATTGATTCCCGTTGGGATCGACATACTTCTAACAGCACGCAGCGTCACCCTCCACGTCTGCATGTTCAATCTGTCGATATCGACGACCGGGATTACAGAGACTACTCTCAAAGGCAGGCTGCTGGCTTGTCTCTGAGACATCCACGGTCCAGAAGTCGATCCCCCCGAGTCTTTCTACCCCCCCACCACCACCTCTGTCTTGGGATCAACAACAGCTTAGGTATCTTTAGAGGGGTTATCCACCATCCATGCCATGGCTGACTCCGGCGGGATATTCCGACTGGGATCGTTATTCGTCCCACTCTGCCCACAGATCACGGTCGCCCCACAGGTCAAGACCTTCGGCATCTTTGTCGCGTCCTCCTGCCGATGACCCTTCCCACCACGATCCGGAACCTAGTCGTCCATCAAATCCCCCAGTCGTACCACCTAAACCTTTAACCAGTCAAACTGACGTCACTCCAGTCCAAATACCATCCCAAGATTCCTCTGACTCTGTGGAAGAGGATTCGGATACCAAAGCCTCCGAGGTTCATACCTCTCCTGACCATAAGTCTCCTGATCAGGCTGTCGCTGATGACCTACCCATATCCCCATCTGACAATCTCATGTCATATACAGATCTCGTCAAAAGAATGGCCCATTCTCTAGGCCTCTCAGTCGTCCAACGACACCCTCAAGTGTCTGATGCAGTTTTTGATATCGTACAGCTCGATACCTCTGCCACTTTGGCGTTATCGATGTCTACGGTCCTTCTATAAGCCGCTAAGGCACCATGGGAGAAGCCTTTGTCAGCCCCAGTGTCAACTAGACGCCTGGATCACATGTATAGAGTCCAGGAAACTTTTTATTCTCCCACCCTCAACCAAATTCTATGGTTGTAACCTCCTCCAAATCTAAAAGAACTCTGCACCTTCTGATAGGGAAAGTAAGAAATTGGATGCCTTTGGCAGATGCTTCTACTCTACAGGAGCGTTGGGAGTGAAAACCACAAATTACTTGGCCTGCATGAGCAGATATCAATACACTCTGTGGGAAAGGTTTTCTGAACTCCTAACTCACCTTCCTGAAGATAAATTACAGGCAGCCAGAGTTATTCAAAAGGAAGGCATGGTGTTGGAGGGCGGGTGGTGTGAATGCACAGATGACCCCCATATAAATATCAGATGGGGATGAAGCACCACATGCCTCACTGCTTACAAAAAAATATTGGCAGTACATTAATCTCTTTCCCTGGCATCTTGGCATGCTTCATTTTCCTGTCAGGTTTTACAACAAAAATGAATTCTATGTTGTTGCGGACGAGCAACTAGTCCTAATTCCACATGGGGCCTGACAGTACATTTCTTGGTTAAAATTTTAAGTCACACAAAAAGGAGGAGATGAGTAAGCCACAGTCTGCCCAAGCTTCCCGGCTGGGCAGGAATTTAAAACTCAGTGTCCAGGATCCTGCACCACATTAGTGCCCTTCTCCAGCATCAGGATGCAACAGAAAGTTGCAGCATACTCTCTCCTCTGTACTGTCTTGCTTAAGTTGCCATGAGCACATGCCCTTAGAACCTAAAAGCAAGTCCTGCTGGTGCCTGATACTGTTCCAGACAGTATCGGGTAGGGTCTGGCCTACCTAAGGGACCACCTTTCCCCACATGTACCCCAGAGAGCACTGCGTTCAGGGTCCCAAAACTGATTGGCCCTCCAGGGCCCTAAGGACTCCAGGCTGGCTATAACCAGGGCCTTCTTGATGGTGGCTCTGTACTGGTGGAATGAGCTCCCAGAAGAGATCAGGGCCCTGTGGGGACCTCTTACAGTTCCACTGAGCTCTTCCACCAAGCTTTCAACTAAGGAGCTGTATTAAACACCGAGGAGTGTACCTGTTTGGTGAGAGCCAGTTTGGTGTAGTGGTTAAGTGCTTGGACTCTAACCTGGGATTCCCCACTCCTCGCAGCTGCTGGATGACCTTGGGCAAGCCATAGTTGTGTCAGAGCTGTCCTCTCAAGGACAGTTCTGGAAAGAGCTCTCTCAGCTCCACCTACCTCACAGGGTGTCTGTTGTGGAGAGGGAAAGGAGTTTGTAAGCCGCTCTGAGACTGAGTGAAGAGTGGGGTATAAATCCAATCTTCTGTGCCCTACAGCCTGTGCCCGCTGCACAAATTGAGCTGGTGAGAATACCATCAGGATTGTATCGCCACCTAAGTAGCAGTGCAAACTTGAAACCTCCACTCTCGCACTTTATTAGACCATGTTCCAGCACTTTAGGTTTTTTTTTAAAATGAAGTGTCATTTTATGATTATGTTATTTGTAACTGTTAAGTGTATTTATATGAATCTTCTGTAAGCCCCCCTGAACCTGCCTTGGTGGGGACGGTGGGGTATAAATTGAAATAATAATAATAAAGAGGGAAGGCTAGAGGTCCATTCGCGACTATGAACTTACTAGCTCAAGTAACTGTTGCAGGATTTTCTTCTGCCCATAACGCACGTGCAGGGCAAACTGTTCCCGGCAGTTCAGTTTTGAAAAGGCCTGCTGGTCGCTGAGCACGTCTTCCTCTGCTTTCAAACCAGAGCTGTATGCCTGCAGCGTCAGCAGTGTGGCGTCAAAGAGCAGTTTCTTCCAAGATGCCTTGAGTGTTGGGATCATGGAGAGCGTCAAGTCAGTGTTCCCATTCTCACCCATTTCGTTGGCCCAGCCCTCTTCCTCTTTGAACTCCTTGAACTCCTCTGCAGGCATGCCCAGCACCTAAATCCAAAGGAGGCTGGAATGACTGGCGGTCCTTCAGTGCAAATGCACGCTCAGTGCCATTATCTCTGCCACTGAGGGACCTGATCAAGTAGGCTGTGTGGCTCGTGAAAAGGTATGCTACAGTTCATTTTTAGACTCCTGTTGTACACAGGGCCAACACGCGTATACATGCGTTCTCCTGATTTTACAGAGCTCAGTGCGCAGGTTGGGGGGGGGGGAACCACACCAGTAATGCAGGAGGGCTAGGTTGGGACTTAGCCTTGTGGGACTGCACTTGGGGGGCTTACAGGTGCAGAGAACACCTTTTTTTTCTTTTCAGTACTTTTCAGTCTCTTCTCCTCTCTAGTTAAAAGGTTCAGATAGTAGAACCAAGTGTCAGACCCCTGGTCAAGTTATCCTCAACAACACTCTCTTAGGCAGTGATATGTTCATTGAGTTATAAGATCCAGGTCATAACGGTACCGTGTCAGAACTGAGGATTTTGGCGGGTACAATCACAGATATAGATAATTCAAATGAAACCCCTCCTAAAGGCCACATCCATCCCGCCTAGCCACAGCGTGCCTACCCCCCTTTCACCTGGGAAATATACGATCCCATTATCTACACAAGCAAGCTGGCACCAAAAGTTTCAAGGATGTTCCTCTCTAGGAAGGCTTCTTTGGAAGAGTTACGGCCTCTAAGATAGCACAGTCACACACTCCACACTCGCCCCTCCCACACACCTAAGGAATTCCCTCCCCCTGCATTCATGGCAAACTGAACAGAGCAATGTTTGACACCAAGCTGTCTTAACACACACACACACCATTTTAAGTGAGAGCACAGGATATGGGAAGTGAATGAATTTTATTGTTACAGCGCATAGCCAGCAATTATAAAAAACCATAGAAGTAACTTACGATAACCAAATGGTAAAACTACCTTAAAAACTACAGGGTTACTAAGGAACAACATTATGTAGTCATTTTGATCACTAAAACCAGACTTAGGAATACGCTGCAATGGAACACATTTAAAAAGAGTAAAATAGAATGACAAAAAAGGCAATAAGGTTTAAAATCAAACAGTCCTATCCCAAGTGACAACCAGAACACTGAGAGCTTTTACGACCAAGGAGCAAAATTTTGCAATGTCTGGATTTCAATGTCTCAAATAGGTATGGGAAGTGGGTTTTTTGCCCTGAATTTCTATTTGGCTTGAGCTGGAGGGGTTGTGATTCAGGGTAACCACCTGCTTTGCACACAGAAGGACCCAGGTTCGTTCCAGAAGGAAGAATTGGGTAGAAGATAATGTGAAACACCTCTTCGTAAGACTCAGATGACATTGACCCTAGCCTCATTAGTCCCCAGAGATAATCCCTCTTCCTCCCCATCCCCTCATATTTCTCTCAAAGACTTGTGTTTTAGCTGGGGTAAATGTCCTCAGCTGTGGTGGTGGTGGTGGGAGTGTTTTTCAAGTCACAGCTGACTTGGGGTGAACAGGTAGGGTTTTCAGGGCAAAAGATGACCAGAGGTGGCCTGCCTCTGCATAGCAACCCTGGGCTTCTTTGGTGGTTTCCCATTCGAGTACTAATCCGGGGCCAATCCTATTTAGCTTCTGAGATCCAATGAGATCAGGCTAGTGTGGGCCATCCATTTCAGGGCATCCTGAACTGCAGATCTTTCTGAATAGTATGTGGGGGGCAACCACTTGAAGAAGTCTGAAATTTCTATAAGTCTGGAGAATGGGAGATATCGCCAATCTAGGCTGTGCCTCTCCATGCAAACAAAAAGGAGCCTGGCAGCACAATGTTCCATTCCTTTGACAATTAAACTCTGTCCACTGCCTCAGGTCAGTCTGCCAGCAGGCAACAAGAGTATCAAATGCTACCCTTCAAGCTAAGTACTCTGCCACCAGACAAAGCAGTCTACCAGAGCACTCACCTTCAATGCTGTAAACAACTCCTCTTCAGTCAAGACCTTCTCCCAGCCTATCACAAAGGCTCCTTCCTCACCCACCATCTCCATCTTACAAAGAAGATCCCACTGCTCCAAGACCAGCTGCCGTTCTACATCTGTTTTTGCAGCTAGGTGGAGGAAGCAGAGGCAAAAGAAACAGTGTAGTTCAAACAGGCAAGCCAGGCTAGACTGAGCATATACCATTATTGCATCTCTTAGCCTGCAATGAAAAGCAAATTGCTTCCCCGTGTTTTCTTCCCATATGCTTTGAAACGACATTGAGGGGCCAACCTTTCCCTTTACAAAGGGAAGCATAAACAAAAAGACACACGGGCTCATGTGGCCTAGAAGACTGAATGCCAGGCTCTGCTCCTCCAGCCTCACAGCAGAGTTGTCTCACAGATCTGCCAATTTCTGACAGGTGAGGCAGGCGGCACAGAATGCAGCACAAACCGCACTCCAATGCCTGCATTCATTGATGGAATTGATGGGCAGAGCTAGAGAAAGCCACAAGAGAGAGAGGGAGAGATGTGGACCTCCTTTTAAAAATCCTCCCCCCCAATTGTCAAATAATGGATCTTCTGATCAGTCAGTCACTTGCCTTGCAGAGCGGCTTTGCACAGCGTCAACATCTGGATGTCAGCCGCATCATCCCTATTGCCAGGATATGGTTGAGCAAAGCCATACATGTGGAGGAGCTGCCAATTGGCCATCTGTCCATAAGTGTTGAAGACCTCTTGGCCTTTGTGGATGGGCTGAATCGCCACCATTTTCAAACACTCCTGCAGAGGGAATAGACGCAGAGGTCACCAGTGGTAACCTGCTCCCGTGGGAATGCCTTGGCAGGCCACTTGTTGTGGACGTGGGAGTCTTCGAAAACTTCACAAGATAAAGCTTTGTACGTGTGCGTGTGAAGTGCCATCAAGCCACTTCCGACTTATGGCAACTCTTCGAATTACTGACCTCCAAAACGTCCTATCATGAACAGCCATTCTCAGATCTTGCAAACCGAGGGCTGTGGCTTTCTTTATTCTCATGTTGGGTCTTCCTTTTTTCCTGCTTCCTTTGACTTTTCCTAGCATTATTGTCTTTTCCAGTGAAGCTTCTTACTCCTTGATTTTTTTAAAAAAGGCTCCTTGGCCATTGTGGGAAAGTCAGAAAGAGCTTACTGCTGAATGTTTTTTAATACCAGGCTGGACTAGCACACATCAACTGAAAGAAAAAAGGTCAGCCACCCAAGAGGTCGTTTTCAAAAATCATCCCAGAGTTGGCCTCTGAGACCCTGAGACTGATCAGGGGAGACAGTAGTGAACTAGGTGGGGTCATAGTCTTGACTCCGTATAAATTTAGCTCTCAGCCTTAAGCTGGAGCCCTGTTTGTGCCTGGGTGAAGGAGGGGAGCAGGATGACCCTGGGCCACTGCATCCAACAGTGGGTCTCAGCCAGGTGGCTCTTGGGCAGCTTCCTGTACGCACACACACCCCAAGCAGACCTGACGACTACAGGCTCAGATTTGGTCCGCAGTTCATGTTTAAAAGGAAGGGGCTGCAGGTGGGCTAAGCTAGGTAGGGTCTTGACTCCATATAAGACAACTTCCTACACACGGGACAGTCAGAGGAACAGCACTCTGCTCAGTCCAAGCAGCACCTGCTTCCCCACCCTGTCATCTCAAAGTTCGCTCCATATGACTCTCTGCTAAGCAGCAAGTTTTCAGGCATCTCACTGACCCTAGTTGGGGGAGGGGGGTGTCCCCAATTGACAGAAGCCTGTCCTACAGCTGCTGAGGTGCAAGTGGGATGCACTATGCTGGGAGCATCAGCTTGAACCGAGAACCTGGACAGGAAGAGTGAGTCTGGAGCTCAAGCAAGAGATGGCTAAAGGCTGAACGTTGTCCACCAGAATTTTCTGAGGTTCCTTAGCAGTGTTCCCTCTAAGCTGAGTTAGTGTGAGCTGGCTCACTGTTTTTTAGCCTCTGGCTCACACATTTTTGTCTTCGCTCAGGCAAATTTATGCAGTAACCAAATCGTTCACTCACAACTTTAATGCAGTAGCTCACAAAGTAGAATTTTTGCTCACAAGACTCCACAGCTTAGAGGGAGCATTGTTCCTTAGCCAAGCTTTCAAAAGATAATCTCACAGCAAAATGGAATGCTACCTATGCTATCTGCAGAACAGAAACCACCAATTAAAATTTAAAAAAACTGGGCTCAAATGTTGGCTCCAGCCTGGACAGAGGCTTCTGTTTCCCCAGTGGCTTAACCAACAAGGGCCTCCCGGAGGTTCAAAGTACAATCTGTCTTCCAAGTTCAGGCAGAAACTGTGGTCCAAACTGCACGTCACGACTACCACATGACTGCCAAAAAGACCTGCAGCAGGATGCCAGCTGTCAATTCCCTTTGGGAACTCGTTTCAGAAGCACTGCAGGGACAAACGAAAGATCAGATCTGTGGCGTGCTCCTGCCTCTCCCATTTGGCATCATTTCCCCAGTCAAGGCAAATAATGCCCCGAGGTGTTAAGGGTTGGGAAAAGGGTGTGCAGGAGTGTCCCTCTTCCCCCTGTGCTGCAGCCTCAAGTCAAAATGGACCCCTGCGTCACTTCTGACACCAGTTCCCACATGGAACTCACAGGTGGCGCCCTTCTGCAAGCCCCCGTGGTGTTCATGTTGTAGAGATCATTCCAGCGGCCAGCCTGCCATCAGCAACCACAAGGAGGCTCCCAGTCAGCCAAAGGGCAGGAGGAAGAAAAACGACAAGAGGTCCAGACCAGATGTAGGCACACACTTGTGCCTCCATCAGGATACCCCACACACACTCTGAGAAGTCTCACTGCAGAGTGAGCCCTGAAAAGCTGAAGGATGTGGAAGCGTATGTAACAGGGCCCAACTGGATTTACGAACTCTAGGCTCTGCTCACCGGGGAATACTCCAAGTTGGCATTGTGACTGGCCACATGATTCAAAAGGTCTGCCATGGGCACCATCATGGGAGGGTTGGGCTCCTCCTCGTCCTCCTCGTCCTCCTCCAAAGGCTCCTGGAAACTGGTTGGAGAATAAAATGAGCAGATGCCAGAACAAGGCAACATGGAACAGAACAAAGCCACAGGGATGGCAGCAAGCAGGAAAGAGATGCCAGTGGCTCAAGAACCTGCACAGCTGAGAATGGCAAAAATACAGGAACCAGCACCAGATGAGAACTGCAAGGAAACTCAGGGACTCTTGAGCTTTTATGTTTGGGTAATGATTCTTGGTCCTGACCGGGATATCCTAGGGTAGCTCAATCTTGTCAGATCTCAGAAGCTAAGCAGGGCCAACTGTGGTTAGTACTTGGATGGGAGATCACTGAGGAAGTCCAGGGGCTATAGGCAGAGGCAGGCAATGGCAGACCACCTCTGAACACCTCTTGCCTTGAAAACCCCAGGAGGGTCACCATAGGTCAGCTGCAACTTGACAGCATTCTCCATCACCAATGATTATGGGATGAGGTGCTAGGAAACTGGAAGGCGGTAGAAACTGGAAGAAATTGGAAGGGGGCGTAATCGGAAATTTCACCTTCCAAGATTCTGCAAGTTATCAGAAGCTTCAGGAAGCTAACTAACTTAACTAGTCTTAACTAGTCTTCAGCTACCAACACTCTGTTCCTCCTCAGCATAATTAGTTCTCATCAGACCAATATGATTGTCCCCCATCTTCTGGTTAATTCATACTTCTCTAAGGAGTCTCCCTCCCCCTGGCTGTGGATGGCCAGTGAGGCCAAGTGACACAAAACACTAAATTTACAGTTGTTTAAAAACGTATACCCCACCTCTCAGCCAAAGGCTTCCAAAGCAGTTTCCACAGAAAATCAACATTTAAAACAATCCAAGAGTAGTCACAATTGCCCAAACTCCCAAGAACGTACGCTTGGTGTGTGCTAACAACTTCTTTATTCAATGAGTGATTAAAACGTGGAATTCACTGCCAGAGGATGTAGTGATGGCCACAGACACAGACAGCTTTAAAAGGGTTTAGACAGATTCATGGCGTAGAGGTTCATCAATGGCTACTAGCCATGGTGACTGAAAGGAGCCTCATCTACAGAGGCAATAAACCTCTAATACCAGTGCCAGGAGGCAACATTAGGGCAGGTCTCGGCCTCTATGCTTCATTGTTGGACCCCCAAAGTAACAGGCTGGCCAGTAAGTGAGACAGAATACTGGACTTGCCGGACCACCAGTCTGGTCCAGCAAGGCTCTTCTTCTTACGTTCTAGAGATTGCCCTGGGGTAGGACATCTTTATTTACTACGCTTTACAGTTTGCCCCTCTGCTTCTAATCCATCTTTGAATTGATCTGCATAGCCTGAAATATTTCTGCCTCAGTCCACTTGAGTTACACATTCAGTTCAAAGGAAACGCTTTCCCTTAAAGACTCTTTCATCTGTTCAGGCCAGAGAATTAGATGGGGAACAGAAGAGTGATACAGCGGCAGTGACAGTTCTCCTCTCCAACAATCCCTTGCACTCATTCCTACTCAAGACCTAGAGGGATCCCTGTACATACTCAGCTCCCTGGGGAGGGCAAGTTATGCTAAAATTGCAAAATGGGTCTCCCTAATTCCACATATGGGGACTTCTCATCCCTCTGCGCATCCTACAGCACTTGTGGAGGGGAGAGGCTGCTATTGCAGTGAGAATACTGACACCCCCTCAACTACTTCCCCCCCCCCCAAGTCAGCCTATTCACTTTGAGGACCTTCGGATAAAGAAGGGGGATATAAACTTCAGGAATACATGAAAGCCAATTGAGAGACGATAGAACGGTGCTGGGGCATCACTTCAGTCCTCCGCAGACCATCTGCTGTTGCCTTCCCACTTACCTGTAGGCCATGACAAATGCCACCAGCTTCTTGTACAGCTCCAGTGTGTGCACCTTGGGGTTGAAGAGATCTGGGTGGGCCTTCAAGAAGGGCAGGATGATAGAGGAATACTCCATCTGGATATTGGCCAGGTCTTTGTCCACAGCTTCTAAGATCCCCGTACCCTGCAGAAGCCTCCACCGTTCTTCCTCGCTCCTGTACAAAACAGCAAGCAGAAAGTGCCATTTCCTTTTCACAATCAATAAATAGCCCGCACTGGTATTAATGTAGCACTGGCCACAAAGACAGTTACTCTCCCAATTGCCTTCTTAGTATCCTCTCAGTTTGGTGTAGTGGTTAAGAGCGCAGACTCTAATCTGGGAGAACCGGGTTTGATTCCCCACTTCTCCACATGCAGCTGCTGGTGTGACCTTGGGTCAGTCATAAGTTCTTTCAGAGCTGTTCTCTCAAGGGCTCTCTCTTGAGAGAACTCTTTCAGCCCCACCTACCTCACAGGGCATCCGTTATGGGGAGGGGAAAGGGATTGTAAACCGCTCTGAGACTCCTTTGGGTAGTGAAGGATGGGGTATAAATCCAACCTCCTCCTCTTCAAGCCAATCTGGTTTTCCTTGTCCCAGAGAATACATATGGTTTCTGTGTACACTCCCTTCACAAGTATTACTGTTTTTCCCACCACTCTCCTCCTGTAACTTTTCCTTGTAAAAATAAGCCTGCTTAGTTTTCACTGTCACGAGACACCTCCATAGACACTACATCTGAGAATATTTATTTTACTACATACTGCAAGAATGCACAAAATGTGAAGTGCTGACACAAATGATGTGAGTGCCTTACCTGCTAGATATGCTGAGTTTATATTTTATTAAATTGTTTAAAAATGGTTAATTATTTAATTGTTGGTATAAACTTTATTATACATTGTTAACTTTCTGTACAAGACCTCATAGCTTGTTTGTTTTTCCATTTGTAATACTTTTGATAACATTAATAAAATATAAAGTTTTTTAAAAAAGAATAGTTTCAGGTGACAGCCATGTTGGCCAGCAGTAGAACAGTCATGGAGGTCTCTTAGTCTTTGTATCCCCATCAGAAGGTGGTAGAAGTGTTGTAAAGAAGGAACTCAGGATGCAAAGGTACAATGCATATTGTAATCAGGTTGATTAGATCAGAGGGGAAATGTTTGGGGGGCAGAAACTTATGTCTCTGCAGTCCTCAAAGAAACTTCAAGAGGAGAGTACAACATGAGATTGATAAACCTGACTTAATTCACAAACACAGGGCTAATTTGGGACACACACAAATTCAGGGCTGACACAGGATTCGTATCTCACTACAGATGAGTGAGATAAGAATCCCTACTCATATCCAATGAAGGGAGTTTTGCCTCTTGAAAGTTTATACCCTGAAAATCTTGTTAGTCTCTAAGGTGCTACTGGACTCGAATGTAACCACACAAGAATAAGATAATTTAAAAGGGATAAGAAACAAACTTGCCTCTCAAAACACCTAGGACTTTCTCAAAACAAACTAAGGGGGACATGGAGGGGTGCTCAGCACAGAAACACCCAATCATGTCTATCCCACAGCACCCCATCCTGTGCTATAAAGCTAGTGTTATAAAGCATGGTTTTCAAGCACTGCTATACAGCCAACAGGTCTAGATGAGTCTTTTCCTAGAGGTGCCCGCTTCTGCCCTAGACAGAGTCTGCATTCTTTGCCACCCAGAGCTGGACATTGATAGAACAGAACCATTACACCATAGCCTCTTACCAGAACATAGGATGATCTAGGCCACTGAAGTTAGGCCACAGGGAAAAGTAAGTCCCCCAGTGAGAGTTACTGATTGTGGATTCATGGAGAAGAGAAATCAGGAGGGGGACCCAGCCAGACTGACTCTGCAAGGAGTCTTGTTCTGTTGAAGACAGAGAAGAGAGAGCAAAGGAATACCAGAAGCCTTTTCTTTTTCAGGGAACAATACACCACCTGAGATTAGCTGAGCAACTGCATCTTTTCCAACCTTATTCTAGTAGCAGAACAGGAAGCATGTAACTTTTTCAGGAGCTGGGGAATTTGCAGGGCCCTCTGCTAATTTGTAAGCAATAAAGTGCTTACAAAGGGACCTGCAGCTACTCTGCAACCAAACGGGGCATAATGGGACATGACAATGCACAACTGCCCCAGATTTTAAGCCCGGGTTTCCTCACCAACTCTACTGGTTCCCTGTGTCCCATATGTTTCTGGTACCTTTCTCCAGAAGGGAAGACAAGGAACTTGTGTGTTGTGAAAGGAGTGCAGTTCTTGGGACAGTGAAAAGGACTTCTCCAGTTGGAAGGTCCTCTCTGGCTATCAGGCCATAGTCAGCCACTGTGCCTTCTCTGCTCACACAGACCTGTAAGAGAAGCAAAAGACTCACTGGCTTCCCATATCCAGAGGGCTAGTTCAGCTATTCCCTGATAAGTACAAATGTCAAGAAACATCATTTAACACAGATTTTTGTTGTTCAGTTGAAGTCAAGTCCGACTCTTTGTAACCCCATGGACCACGTCATGCCAGGCCCTCCTGTCTTTCGGCGTGCTCTGGAGTTTGCTTAATTTCATGTTTGTTGCCTCGATAACACTGTCTAACCATCTCACCCTTTGCCGCCCCCTTCTTCTTTGACCTTCAATCTTTTCCAGCATCAGGGTCGTGTCCAGTGAGTGCTCCCTTCTCATTTGGTGGCCAAAGTATTTGAGCTTCAGCTTCAGTATCTGGCCTTCCAGGGAACAGTGAGGGTTGATTTCCTTTAGGAATGACTGATCTGATCTCCTGGCAGTCCAAGGGACTCTCAAGAGTCTTCTCCAGCACCAGCACAGATTAGTTAACTATTAACAGGCTACCCAATTCACAAGCCAGGAGGATAAAGAGTGGAACAACTGTTTTCACCCACAGAGATTTTAATCCATGTTACTAGTTGTACAAGTGGAAGCAGGAAAGGTAATAATGCCCCTTTAATCCAGAATGAAATTATGCAGTCTTGTGAATTTATTTTATTTTTACTTCATTTGTACCCTGCTTTGGTCCCCAAGGCAGACTCAAGGTGGCTTACTTATAGGCACTTTATAATAGCAAATACCACCACTCTCTTGGCAAACTATGATTTAATAAGACTTCTTCTTCTTCTTTTTTTGAGCCCCCGGAGGGGATTTTTTATTCTATGGAAGAGCAGGACATAAATATTTTAAAATAAACCCCCTCAACCATTCCGATACTTTCAACTATGGGAGTACATAAATATAGAAGTTTAATAATGTTATCTGAAAAGCACACTATCAGATTTTGAGAAATCTGGGTTTTAATGCTTAGGGATAAGTCTTCAGTAAAAAAAAACATTGAACATTTCTTTTTTTTCTGTGTAATCTTTTTGGATCAGAGAAAAAAAATTATGTATCCTCATCTGAGTAAGAAGCCTGTTTCCTCTTCTAACTACTCTGTTGGCGGACCTGGACTTTGGTATAACATTAGATAGAGGTGTGTGAATATATAGTCACTGCCTCCTTTGTTTTTAATTAATACTGAACAGCAATATCCTTTTTGTTATACTGCTTTCTCTGGTGGAACAGCCTTTTGGCTTTAAGTCCTAGATAGGAAATGGTTAGGGATCGAAAGGTTTACTGTTAAACAGCATGGGACTGGGCTGTGAAACCCTTCCTGGAAAAGCCCACCCTGCTGCATCTGAACAATCACTTGGCTGCAGATATCCCCTTTTTAGGCAAGGTAGAACTGTCCGAGACTGTGCTGGATGAGATGGATTATCTGACCTCAGTCACACAGAGAAGCACAACCGTATTAATTCTCCTGGGTCTTAGTGACTTTTCACATACTTTCTGTCACAGTGACCTTTATCCTAACACTCCGCTAAGCCTAGTTTGAAGCCTCCATCCCTCCTAAAGTAAGATACCTTCCAGTAACTTTCTGGAACTGCTGGCTTGGATGGAACTTCGTAGCTCTTCCTCCCTCCATTTTACCTGCACAACAGCCCTGTGAGGTAGGCAAAGCTGAGAACTACTAGCCTAAAGGCACCACGCAAGATTCGTGCTTTCCTCCCGCCCCCATCCCACCCACACAACACCCCTGGGAGGTAGGGAAGGCTGAGCACACACAGGGCGGACCCAAGGTTCTTCCTCCTTTTTATTTGCACAACAGCTCTGTGAGGTGAGGATCTGAACTGGTCTCCCGGTCCTGGTCCCAACGTGGCCCTCTGAGGAGACTGGAAAGCGGGGGGAAGGCCGAAGCCATCGCCGCCTGGCTCCCTCCCGAGGGCCGCGACCCAGAGGAGCAGGCCTGCTTTGTGAGGAGCAGGCCTGCCTCTTGGCGCGGCTCTCTGCCGCTTCGGAAGCCGCCCGGCGGGCCGAAAGGAACCGCAGCATCAACCGCTGCCTCGGTCGCCCGGCCGGCGAGGAACTTGTCGGAGGGGGCGGTCCTTTAGGAGGGCGGGCGTGGGGAGAAAGCAAGGCCGCGCGGCCTACCTTGGGGCTCAGCACTAGGCCGACACCGTCGCACCACTCGAGGAAGGCCGCCAAGGCGCCGGTACTGGAGTCTCGGCGGACCCGCTTGGCCGAGCTCGCCATGCCGCGGATCCTTCGCTGACCACCTTCCGCCCCACCCCCACCGGCCGCTTGTTTAGAAGTGCGCATGCGCCACTGGCGAAGCGCTTCGCGCGGCTGCGAGTTCCGCAGACGCCTGAGGAGGGGTTCCCGCACGGAAGTCGAGGCAGCGAAGAAAGTCTAGCTGTCATATACCTTCTGGAGGGGAATGCTGGGGCCGTCTTGGGCCATCAGCAAAAGGGCTCCAGAGTCGCAAGCAAGAAAAGCGTTAAGGAGAGGAGGAAAGGGCAGAAAGCGGCCCGTTGTGGAATCCCGCAGCAGTTTTGGTCAAATGGCACGTTCGATTAAAAGGACGGGCAGGGAGGGAGCGAAAAGGTGTGTGAGATACTGGTATCCCCTGTGTGTAGATACAGCATGAGGCTGGCTGTTTGTTTATTCCATTGAAATAGCAAGAAGGTGGGCCGCTCTCTCCATCCCAAGTCTGCTGCTGACTCGCTGACTTGTAATTCCGCTTCAGGCTGCAACTTCAGCAGAGTGAACATGCTAGGGTTAGTTAGACCCTAAGGTGGCAATCCTAGGTGTGCAAGAATAATCACAACTCTCATGACACCTGAAAAGCTAACCAGAATGGATTCCCCACAAAAAGACGAATCCACTTGTCGCAACTGTCTGGATGGGCCCTGAATGTGGCTTCTGAAGAAATCCAATCCAGGTAGCCGTTCAGGTGCCACGGGACTTGGGTGTCTTTTTCCTGTGCCAGTCTCATGTGGCATCTCCCCCCTATGTATTTGCAGTACCATCCCATGATGAAGAACTTAAATCCACACTGTCAGCCCAAATGTGGTGACATTCCTGGCTCTCTGAAAGGGGGGGGGCAGGAGTTCTCACTCTTCCAAAATCAGTGCAATGGTTCCCAAAAACACCTGGGGGGGGCAATTTCACCCTGATAAGCACTTTTGTTTTTCCTATTCCCCCCTGCCTTTCTCCCTCTTTTGCAAATCAAGAGCATCAGCTTCTCCCCTGAAGTCCTCACACTCTGACTCCAAAGGCAACAAGGCCTTCTGAGTTCCTTTTGGCTTATGGGCCTTAATGGTGTAAACATTTATGTCATTTATACCCTCGTTTTCTCTCTGATGGGGAACCAAAGTGGCTTACAACATTCTGTCATACTCCATTTTATCTTCACAATAGCCCCATGAGGTAGGAGAACAAATGGAGGCAGAAAACATGGGCTGAGGGTTGAGGCGGACAGAAACAATGTAGTTAAAGCAGGGGTATCCAGTGTTCTGCTTGGGGTCCACTTTTCATTTGCCCACACACACACACACACTTCCCTTGCCCAGAGCCCGGATGGCAGGAGGTTCTTGCCAACTCCACACAACTCTTCATCCAACTTCTGGGAGAGCAGTTTGCACTCCAACAGGCTCCCTTTGCCTCTTGAAGAATATGCAGAGGAAGTCATCCTAACAATTCTGCAGCACATCAAACAGGGATTAGACAAGGAAACAAAGATCACCACACCCCCAATTGCGATAGAGTTAAAAAATATTGGTCTTGGATCCATGAAATGTTACAAAAAAATGTTAGAATGTACCATACCTTTTACACCTGAACTATTTTTATTGAATATAAGACCCGAAAGCTGTAATAAACAAGACTTTTGTCTTATTATACATGTACTTACTACTGCAAGAATTTTTTGTTGTTCAGTCGCACAGTCGAGTCCGACTCTTCGCGACCCCATGGACCAGATCACGCCAGGCCTTCCTGTCTTCCGCCGTCCTCTGAAGTTGGCTCAATTTCAGGTTCGTTGCATCTATGACACTGTCTAACCATCTCATCCTTTGCCGTCCCCGTCTTCTTTGACCTTCAATCTTTCCCAGCATCAGGGTCTTCTCCAGTGAGTGCTCCCTTCTCATTGGGTGGCCAAAGTATTTGCGCTTCAGTTTCATTATCTGGCCTTCCAGGGAACAGTCAGGGTTGATTTTTTTTAGGATTGACTGATTTGATCTTCTTGCAGTCCAAGGGACTCTCAAGAGCCTTCTCCAGCACCATAGTTCAAAAGAATCTATTCTTCGGCGCTCGGCCTTCCTTATAGTCCAACTCTCGCAGCCATACATGACTACTGGGAATACCATTGCTTTGACCATGCAGACTTTTGTTGGCAGGGTGATGTCTCTACTTTTTATCATGCTGTTGAGGTTCGCCATCGCCTTCCTCCCAAGGAGCAGGCGTCTTTTAATTTCATGGCTGCTGTCACAGTCTGCGGTGATCTGGGATCCCAGGAACATGAAGTCTGTCACTACTTCCACGACTTCCCCTTCTATTTGCCAAGGAGTGATGGGGCCGGATGCCATGATCTTAGTTTTTTTGATGTTGAGCTTCAAGCCCACTTTTGCGCTCTCCTCTTTTACCCTGAGCAAGAGGCTCTTTAGGTCCTCTTCACTTTCTGCCATTAGAGTGGTATCGTCTGCATATCTGAGGTTGTTGATCTTTTCCCCAGCAATCTTAATTCCCGCTTGTGATTCATCCAGGCCAGCATTTCGCATGATGTACTCTGCATATATATTAAATAAGCAAGGCGACAATATACATCCTTGTCGTACTCCTTTTCCTATGCTAAACCAATCAGTTGTTCCATATCCGGTTCTAACTGTCGCTTCTTGGCCCTTATACAGGTTTCTCAAGAGACATGTGAGGTGGTCTGGTACTCCCATCTCTTTAAGGCCCTGCCATAGTTTGTTGTGATCCACACAGTCAAAGGCTTTAGCATAGTCAATGAAGCAGAAGTAGATGTTTTTCTGGTACTCTCTTGCTTTCTCCATAATCCAGCGAATTATGTTCCTCTACCTCTTCGAAATCTAGTTCCTCTACCTCTTCGAAACCCAGCTTGTACTTCTGGCAGTTCTCTATCCACATACTGTTGAAGCCTAGCTTGTAGGATCTTGAGCATGACTGCAAGAATACTATATGCTAAATACTGGAGGAAAGATAAAATACCCTCCAAAGAAGAACTGTTAAGCAAAACTTTCGAAACTGCTGAGATGGATAAACTGACTTTTATTTTGAGAGGACAAGAAGAAAGGAGATTCCAGAGTACATGGTCAAGATTTTATAAATGGTTTGAAAAATACTATAAATGAATAATTTAGACTTATAATTTTATTGGGAGATACTTTAGATCAAATTTTAAATATAATGCAGAATATCTTTTTTTTTTGTTTATTTATAAAATTTAAAATTTAAAAAAACAGTCAGTAGCTATAAGTCGAAACAGCAGCAAAAAATAAAATCGGGAAGGGGGACACATTCACGATATCTGGGGAGTTTCCTCAATACAAGTAATGAACTTGTGGATGAGCAGGAGCGTTCAGCCTTGAAGCAAATGATAATGCAGAATATCTACCGAAAAATATATGGTGATAAAAACTGATTATTTAATAGCTATACAATGTAGCAGGTAATGTAATAGATATAATGAGAAGATACTTGTAACCCCCAAATTTATGTTTTTGTGTCTGTTTATATGTTTTGTGTGTGTGTGTTTGTGTCTGATTTATATTGAAAATAAAATATTTAAACCCCGCAAAATTCGGATGGTCAATATGCTTTTAGGTACTTTCAGCCCCCCTGAGCACCACTCTGAAATTGCAGCATTCCAACAGTCAAGAAACATGGGTTTTGGAAAAGTCTCTTAGAAAAAATTCCAGTGACAAAAGAGATCTTCAAAGCCCTCTTTGCACCATTGGTGAGTCTGAGGAGCACTTGCTGGCTTATCCCATGCTAGCTTTCCAGCTGAATTTCAGCTAGATTTCTTCGATTTCAACAAAGTCAGATAACTTCCTGATGTGTCATCTGTCATCTGAAAGGACTACTGTACATCAGCTGTCCAGACCATACTGATTCCAAAGACCAAGGGATGTCAAATGGTATCAAAGATTAGGGGAATATTCAGCCCAAATTTCAAAAATGGTACAATCAGTTTGGCTTGGCCGGGGGGGGGGGGGGGGGGCTGGCTGTTCTTATGTACTGCCTTTGAATGATGCCTGCTTCTTTTATTGATGTGTTGTTTTTTTCCTGGCAGGTTTGTTTTCCATTTCTTTTTGTTTTCATAACTTGATCCTGAGGTTTACTCATGCATCTTTGCCGTACTCAGCACCCCTGTGGAATCTGGGGTCCTTAGAATCATAGGATCACAGAGTTGGAAGGGGCCATACAGGCCATCTGGTCCAACCCCTGCTCAATGCAGGATCAGCCTCGAGCATCCCTGACAAGTGTTTGTCCAACCACTGCTTAAAGACTGTCAGTGAGGGGGAGCTCACCACCTCCGTAGGCAGCTGATTCTACTGTTTAACAATTCTTAGTGTAAATGTTTTTCCTAATACCTTCCCAACCTTCATTTAAACCCATTCTTGCAAGTCCTATCCACTGCTGGCAACAGGAACAGCTCCCTGCTCTCCTCCAAGTGACAGCCCTTCAAATACTTAAAGAGAGCAATCATGTCCCCCCTCAACCTTCACTTCTCCACACTAAACATTGCCAAGTCCCTCAGCCTTTCCTCGTAAGGCTCAGTCTCCAGACCCCCGATCATCCTCGTGGCTCTCTTCTGCACCTGCTCCATTCTGTCCACATCCTTTTCGAAGTGAGTCCCTTCAGGGACTCCTTTCTCACAAGAGTTTTTGGGTCACCTTCCCAAATAGATTGGCTTCAGTGACCCACCCCCACCATGTTTATGTTCCAAAATGTGTGTTGCCTCAGTGATTCTCATTCCTCAGTTTGAAATGCCCAAAGCAGGGAAGCTCCCCTCAGCCATTCAGCTTCCGTACTATTATAGTTCTTTATACCTTTTGACAACTTCTACATTGAGTGCGATCTTTAACATCTTTAAAACTACTTTTAATAATTTTTCTTTGGACTATAGGCTGACCCAGGCAGCTTCCCCTTGCAATCAGTGGGATGCTGCCACGAGAGTTGAAGAGTAAAAGGGTGAAGTGATACTCTCTGGAGTACTCACCATTCCCTTCTTGTTCTTGCAGAGCCCAAAAAAACTGAATAAGAGGTCTATCTTCTGAAGGGTCTTTTGGTGGAGCAGGAGGAGAGAGAGACCATAAAAGGAACACATTGCATCTCTGCATCTCTGGCCCCACTGGTGGACCTCCTGATGGCACTGGTATTTCTGGCCACTGTGTGATACAGAGTGTTGGACCGGATGGGCCTTTGGCCTGATCCAACATTGGCGTCTCTTATGTTCTTATGCATGAGTCAGTGAGCCTCCTTTCCCATCAGACTCTCTGGCATGGTGCCAGCACTGCAAGTAGGTGTCCTCTGGCCATTCTGCAGACAAGAAACAACTGGCAGATGTGCTCTTCGGCAAACCATGGGGTGGACACCATAATGAACGTATCGGCTTCTGCAGCGACCCTGCCAGCAATCATGGATCAATGTCCTGATGATGGTCCGGGGATTGTCAGAAACATACACCATCGACCACTACTGATGTGGCCACAACCCCCTGATGCCACAGAGCTCCTGTCCACACGTGGAGCACCAGAATGCAGGCAGGAAACAGAAGAAACCCATTTACTCCTGGGAAGACTGATGGCTTGAGCAGCACAACTGTGGACAGAGGACCCACAGCGTGCTCGATAACTAAACGAGATGTTCTAAAAAGAATGACAGGAATGCCCGTTGGAAACAGTGGGAGAGGCCTTGAGAGCCCATGGGATATAATGGGAGCCAGGAACGCCAACTGACAGTGCATGGGCTCAGTTGAAATACATCACAACATACAAAAATTGCAGTGAAAATGTGGAAGGGATTTTGAGAAACCTGCCCTAGGCCTGGAATGACAGCCTCCAGGGTGAAATTACAGCCCTTGGGCCCAGATAGACTGCTCTGGGCCTAGAATAAAAATCCCCAGAATGAAATGGTAGTCCCTGGGAGTGGAATAAAAGTGTTCTGGGATGGGAATGACAGCCCCGGGACTAGAATCATTGCTCTAGGACTGGAATGATAGTCCTCACGGTGGAATGACAGCCCCTGAGTGGAATGACGGCCCCGGCCCAGATCAATTGCTCAGTCCCAAGAGTGTCATTCCACTTTGGGAGCCGTCATTTCAGTCCCAAAGCACTTCTGCTACCCCCAGAGACTGTCATTCCACTTGGGGCTATCATTCCAGAGCCAGGTCAGGTCTCTCAAAACCCTTTCCACATTTTTATTGCAGCTTTTGCCCATGCAAGTCAGCTGGCATTTCTAGCTCCCATTATATCCAACGGACCTTCAGGCATTTCCCATTACTCCTAATGGGCATTCTTGTCATTTATTTTAGTACATCCCAAAGAAAAGACCCTCTTCTACTTTGCCATAATAAGAGAAACCATCACCCATAGTAAGAAACAACTGGTAAGTCTTGAAGGTGCCACAAGACCTGGTGGATGCAGCAGACTAAGCCAGCTGCCCCTCTGGAATTGTGCACCTCAGCAATGTCACACTAATGACTGTAAAATAAGCTGCAGTTTCCACTCCAGAGAAGGTCTGCTTGATTTTATATCTTTATTAGTTTTAACACAATAATCCTTTCCACATCGATAGGGTTTGTTTGGGGGTTTGTCTGTTTGTTGCCCTTTCATACATTTTGTAATTGTCAGTAGATATTGTGGTACCATTGCAACTAGGGAGCGTTAACAACCATCATGCACAAAACTGTTACATTTCACCTTACACAGAGAAAAAAAAGAATCCATTGAAGTCCACCTTAACCAGGAAATCATAAGAATGAAATTCCAGCATCCCCCCCCCCCAAAAAAAGACAGTAATCGCAAGATCACCTTCAAGTGTGAAACTGCACATCAGTTGCCAAATGCTACAATAAAAGGAAAAGACCAAGATAAATATTATATATAGGTATTTATATATCTCATCTAAAAGAACACACCAAGAAAAAAATCGCAGCAATATCTACAGTAAAAAGGAGTTCTAACAGCGTTCAAACATTCATATTTAAAGTTTAGAGAGGAGCACACAAAATGACAGCATCTGGGATTAGAAGATAAACCACAAAGAGTCCCTAATCAGGTAATAGTACTAATCAAGCCATTTCAATGTGCATGAAGTGTTTTATGTGTACATGTGTGCCTCTACGGACCCACTGGCAGTAGCCGGACAGACAGGCGTCACTGTCTTCTGAAGAGTGTAACAGACAACTGCAGTTTAGTGCTGCAGTTTTCCTTCCTGCTCTTAAATCCCAACTTCATTCCAGCTGTCGGCGTGTGTGTAAACCCAGCTGGATGGTTGGAATACAACTGTGGGGTTTTACTTTATATATATAAAAAAATATCTGTCACAGCAGTTAGGATGCACTAGATGACATCAACAACATTGATTCTGCGCCTTTGGGAGAGGCTGATGAACACCAACAGCACGCCAAGATCCTGAAGTGTCACGGGAAAAATGTCTAGAAAGCCCTTTCTTCTTGTAAACAAAATATGTCACCACGGCCATGTGGCCTCTATGAGGAGAACTGTTTCTTCAAATACATCGATTGTACATGGGTCCTTTCGGGAAGGGAAACAGAAAATATTGGGCAAATGCTTGCTAGCTCCCTCTTTCTCAGGAAAGGACTTTGAGTTTGCACTCTGGAAAGTATTTTCATTTGTACATAGTTTACAGTAATAAAGTTTTGTTGCCCAGGGGTCCTTTGGAAATAGGTCTCTGGGAGAAATGGAGGAATGTCAAGACACTGCCACTCTTAGGGCTGGAAGGGGTCTAAAAGCCATCTGGAAGGGACTCTCCATCTAAACCACTTGCTTTCTCATTGCCTGGTGCCATCAGTAATCTAAAAGATGTCATGCACCAAGGGGAGCTCAACTTTCTTCTAAAGACTCACACAAGGTGTTAGCCACGGTTCACTGCACTGGAACTGAAGGAATTGTTGCCAATAGCAGCTGTCCTTTTGTTACTAGGCTTCGGCTTTGAAACGGAGATGAGCACCGCAACCCTAGAGTCGGATTCGACTGGCTTTCGAGCAAGGGAACCTTTACCTTTAAGATGAGAAGGGAGAGGGAAGATGGCATGATATAGCCCGATCTCATCAGATTTTGGAAGCTAAGAAGGGTAGGGACTTGGGAGACCACCAGGGAAGACACTGTAGAGGAAGGCAATGACAAACCACCTCTGCTTCTCATTTGCTTTGAAAGCCCCTTGCTAGAGTTGCCATGAGCTGGCTGCGACTTGATGGGACTTCATGCAAGGTTAAAAGGTATTAACACTTGTAAACAGGTTGTCTCTGGTAGTCATCTCATACATAAATCTGGAGTGAATTTGTGATTCTTTGCAGGAGGGGGCAGGTTTTCTTAGCAGCAAGGCACAATACACAGTACAATCCACCACCACCAGATGCGAGAACAGCATAATGTGACACTAGACAGTGACTTTAAAAGTGAGGATCCTGCATCACGCAGGCAACCAGTTGCTTCCTGTAAAGCCTGTTTGCCATGATCTCAAAGTGCCAGACAACAAAGAAAACGCATTCATTCACTTCCTTCATGAAAACCTCTTTCTGATAAAAAGGGTTGATGTCATTAAAAATGATGGGATTGTGAATGAGATCCTGAACTGTAACATCGTAAATAACCATTAATGCATTTCTTTTTTCCCCTTTAGGATGATATTGCAGTTCACGTAAACAAGGGCTAGAAACGAACAGCAGAGAGGATGCGTGAGCACTGGCTTATATTGTGGGTGAGGAGTCTTGTCTGGGATTCCATCAGAGCATCACTGAAAGTGAGGAATTTAAGGACTTCTGTCAAAGAAATTTATAGACTTGGGGGTGGAACTTGGACCCAGCCTGTATAGCCAGGCTTCTTGGACTTCAGGGGTTGTGCTAGAGAGGCAGAACTTGGGAATTTCAACTGCATAACTAACGGAGTTCTGGCTCATCCGTGAACTGATTCTTGGCTAGACCGGTGGGCTTTGACTGAATGAATGGGAGATCTTTTCCTTGGCTCCTTTATTAAGCTAGGCCTGGTCTGCAGAGTTCCCTCAAGCCAGAGTGGGCTGTCCTATCCACTAGACTGGGTTTCCCAGAAAAGAGGGACTGTCTAGGTGTGCAATTATTCTGTGAAACTTCCAAGACCTGGTTTTGCCCATCCTTCAGAGGAAGAGGCCCTTAAAACCCAGAGTATCCAAGGGAGAAAGGAGACTGCCAGTCTTTTCCCTTGGTTGGAATGGATGACAGGGGTAGTCCTGTAGGCGAGTCATTTCTAACACAGACGTTTGGAGAAGTCAACAGGCGGCTCTGAGACTCCTTTGGGGGGGGGGCGGGTTTGTCCGCTCCCTGATCAAGGCAAGTATTTGACCACCCAACAGGCAAGGGGTGTGAGGCTGCCAGGATCAGGTGGGCCCCAACATCCCAAGTGCCAAGTGGTTCAGCTTCAGCTTGGGACCCACGCCCCCTTCTACTATGGCGGTGGGGGGGGGAGTTCCAGCCTCATCTTCTAATATATTTTTTTCAAGGGGGAGAACAGCATCTCAGCCCCGCAGTCCTGGTTGCCAATTAAAGATGCTCTCAAAATGGAAAATGGAAGCAGTCATGCTTGCTGGGACAGAGGGGGGCCCCATCTCCCACAGACCTTGAGACTCAGCAGCTCTCCCCCAAGGCAGGCCAAGAAGCTTTGCAGCTGTGAGTGCAAATTCAAAACACAACCCAACACTCCCCTCCCCTGGATCTGGCTGTAACACCAAGGCGGTCACTGACTGCTTCCTGCTTCAGAGAGGACTGTCACACAGGTGGGGGGGGGAAGATGGAGGGAGATGATTTCAGGAAACACTTCTGGAGAGCTTTGAACAGCAGCTCGATGGAGAAAGCTTGGCTTTTAGTACGGCCCCTGGGTAGGGGTTCAGGGAGGGCAGGGCTGGGGGCAGGTGTTGCACTCCAGCAAAGAGCCATTTCCCTGGGCCTTTGGGACAAAATGCACAGGCACTGCGTCAGCTGTCAGCTCCTTCGAGCACTAGCCCTAAATTGCCAAAAGGCGATTGCCAAGAACTTTTGACCCAAAGCCTGCCCTCCAAGACTGGGGCTGGAGTCGTGGGGGTACCTAACAGGTTGCAACTGTCACCCTTTGTACACACCTCCAGGTGTACACTGAGACTCTCCAAGAGGCACACTCAGCAACTCCCTGTTCTACCCACAGGCCAAATGCTGCTGTGCAGGGCAGGGGGAGACACACTCCGGCTGGCCAGCCACATCCCCAGCTTGCTGCTGGCCTAGCCACAGTGTGTTCCGAGGAAGAGCCCGGTTTCCTTCACCATCCAGAGGAAAGGGACTGCTTGTGAGCGGGACAGAGGGGGGGGGCAAGGGAAGATTGCTACTTCAAGTCGGGGCTAAAAAGTGAAGGCGGCTGTCATGTCTCCTTCTGCTGCTGCTTCCCACTCTCCCCCACCTCCTGCTCTGAATCCCGTTAACGTGAAAGAAAAAAGCAAGACGGCAAAGAAAACCAAAGCCACGGAAGCTGCAGAGAATGGAGCCGGCTGGAGGTGAACTGATGCGCAGATGCTCGAGGGCTCCCCTGAAAAAGAGGGAGCTGGAGACGCTCAGCAGGACACCTCCATGGTGTGGTTGATCTGCCCCATGGCCTCGCTGCTTTCGGAGTGAGTGCAGGCCCGGGGGCGGCTGCCGTCCACTGAGCTGGCACTGGTGAGGGAGGCTGTGCGGGAACGGGCCAGGCGCGTCATACTCGCAGAGGGCACTGTTGAGAAACAGAAAGAGCGTCAGCACCGCCACTGAGGGGGAAAGGTGTACAAAAGGAGGGAGGAGCAAGCACCACGAAGACAGGCAAAGCTACGAGGACAGGGAGGAAGCATGACCAGACCCTGGCGCAGGGATCCAGCCTCCAAGTGCACAAGCTTCTGACATGCTCCATGACTCGAGACGAAGCACTACCGGTCTGCAGTGGAGGGAGTGTGGGAGCAGAGTCCATGAAAAGTTCCACTGCCCCTTCCCACAGCACGGCACCAGGGGCAGCCTGACTTCTACCCCCGGCTCTCTCCTGGGGCCAGGAGAGGTGATGCGTGCAGCGGCCAGGCTGGTCACGGAGGAGGTGCCGTGTGTGGGCTCAGCCTGCTGGAGCACAGCTGGGTCAAAGGAGGTGCCTGCCTGCCTGCCTCTTTGCCTTGCCTGGGCTTTACCATTCATGTTTGCTGCCTGGGTGGCTCTCTCAGCCTCGCCTTGCCACATCTGAAATCACTGCCCTCGTCCTCTCCGTGGACAGGCTGACAGGCAATCAGGGGGAGGGGGCCGGGGGGGAAGGGGAGACAAGGCTCGGGGAGTGAGGCTCATAAAAACCACTAGGCCCCGTGGACCCCACGGTAGCTACGGGCCTTCAGGAAAGTCCCTGCCCAGCCTGCCCTCTCACTTGAGTCCCTTCCTGCTCCCTAACCTGGGGGGGGGGGGAGATGGGAAAGGGAGGTGTTTGTGGATGATTAGGAAATATTCCTACGATTCACAAAATTGGGTGGTGGTGGTGCTTTGTGAAGAGAGAGCATTGAGGAGGCAGAGAAGGGGGGGGAGAAAACCAACCTGACCGGACTGGACTTGGGGACCCCAAGCCCAGGAAAGCCATCAGGTACCAAACCTCTAAGGGGGCCCAAGAGTCAGTGGCAGGTGAAAAAGCCTGCATCCAACTGTGATAGACACTACAAGAATCAAAGCCCCACACCCGTAAACCAGCAAAAACCCCACACCTATAAATTGGGCTGGCAGGACTGTCCTACTCCTGAACCACCGAGAAAGGAAGCTTCACGGTAAGTGAAATTTGCCATTCTCCAGTGGATCAAATTGTGGGACAGTCCTTACTCTTGGGACGTAAAACAGCAGTGTGCCCCAAGGGAGGGTCATTATGTTTCTCCGTTTACAGGATGTGTTGCAACACGCTGTGGCCAAAGGCTGCCTCTGCTGATGCCAACTTATCCACCCTATAGTGCTTAGTGAAGGAATGTACAGATTTCCAGGTAGCTGCTCTACAAATGGTCTCCAGTGAAGGGAACAAACGGCAGGCTACCGATGTTGCTGCTCCTCGTAAGGAGTGCGCTACAATCCCCTCGGGAGGTTCTATGCCCTTGGCCTTGTAAGCTAGGAAAATGCAGCCTTTAATCCATCTGCTAAGAGTGGCCGTCGAGACCTGTTCCCCCAAGGAGGACTTTCTAAAGGACACAAACAGTGTTTCTGATTTTCTCCATTGCTTAGTCCTATCAATACAGAAGCTAAGGGCCCTTTGAACATCCAGGAAATGCCATTCCCGTTCTTTCTCGTGTTTAGGGTTTGAGCAGAAAATGGCTAAAATCACTTCCTCTGCTATGTGAAACACAGAATTTACCTTAGGCACAAAGGCAGGGTCTAAGTGAAGAACCACCCTGTCCCTGTGAAAAACACAACCTTTGTTGACTGATAAAACCCTCAGCTTTGACAACCGACGTGCCGAAGTGATGCCCACTAAAACTAATATCTTAAAGATCAATTCCTTAAGAGGACATGAAGCCATTGGGACCTCAAAACTACATTCAGATTCCAGGTAGGGAACCTATGTACCTGAGGTGGGTTTTATTAGAGTAGCGCCTCTCAAAAATCTTTTAACATGATGGTGTTGTAGTGACTTTCCATGTCTCACCCCATGGACAGCTGATATGGCTGAAACTTGTCTCTGCAGTGTGCTAGTACTGAGACCTTTGTCTAAACCTTCCTGCAGGAATCGTAGGATAGACCTACCTGAAGCTTTAAGGGGTTCTATCTCACGTTCCACACAATATGAGTGGAACACCTGCCAGGCGGTGTTGTAAATCTTGTTGGTGGATCCTTTTCTGGACGCTAACATGGTTTTTATAACCTTATCTGAGTAACCCACTTCCGCTAACAGTTTCCGCTCAAGCTCTATGCTGTGAGACTGAGCATTTCTGGTCATGGATGTTGTGTTGGTCCTTGTATCAACACGTCCTTCTGTATGGGCAGATGCCATGGGTCCACTATCGAGAGCTTTTTTAGATCTTGAAACCACGGTCTTCATGGCCAAAATGGTGCTACCAGTACTTCTTCCGCTTTCTGTTGATGTATTTTCTGCATCACCTTGTGCATTATTTGTACTGGTGGAAATGCGTAAAAGAGACCTTGTGGCCATTCGCAACTTAGTGTATCGGTTCCTCTGGCCTGGTCGTTTCTTGTCCTGGAGAAGAACTCTTGAACTTGACGGTTTGACTCCATCGCAAACAACTCCATTACCACCGTCCCGAACCTGTTGCAGATCTGGGAGAATATTGCCTTGTTCAACGTCCATTCTGACTGGTCCAGACGTCTCTGGCTTAGCCAGTCCACTAGCACATCGTCTTTCCCTGCCACGTGTGTTGCTTTCAATGACAATAGATGTTTCTCTGCCTAAATGGAAGATTTGTCTTCACTTACCGTGAAACTTCCTTCTCGGTGGTCTGGGCGTGGGGCAGTCCTTGACTCCTTACTCCTGGGACTTAGCTCCTCCTCTCCACAGGCAAGGCTGACAAAACTTCAATCCTGGAGGGGAGGGGCTTGTCCTCTAGATCCCCAGTCATTCACTAAGCTAACCTTCTCCCAACAACCTGCACAATACTGAACCACAAAAAACCAGCACCCCTCCCCAACCAGTAACGAAAGCAAGCAGCAGGCTTTCTCAACACAAATATTGAACTTTATTTGCTCATTAGACAGAACATACAGACTTTCAGCATGAGCCAGGCTCTATTCATTGCTGCTGCCCCCCCCTTTTTTTCCAGCCAACTTCGAGGAACATCCCCTAATAAGCACCGGAAGTCGCTCCCTCAAACCAGGGCGGGTAGGACTGTCCCACTACTGGACCACCAAGAAGGAAGCTTCACGTTAAGTGAAGACAAATCTTCCATTCTCCGGTGGTCCTGGGAGTGGGGCAGTCCTTGTCTCTTTACTCTTCACTTTACTCCTCACTTTACTCATCAGTTTACTTGATCCCATTTGAAACTCTGACCCTTGCTCTGTATCATCCTTGGGTTTGGCTGTGAGATCTAGGGTTCTGAGGACTTTAGGCAGGAGGCGTGAATATAACTCTTGAGGAAAGAGTCTGGACTGAACTGATGGCATAATTTCCTCCTCTTCCTCTGAGAGCTCCACTTCCTCCTTCTATGAGGAAGAGGCTGTAAAGTCCGACTCTACTTCCCTACCAACCAGGAGAGGGCTATATTCTCTAAGGGGTGATTCCTCTTTTTTTGTTTAGATCTAGGAGGGGATCAAGAGGTGCTTGAGGACTCATCTTCCTGATGATGCCTGGACTTCTTTGTTGATCTACCCCATCCTATAGAGGATCTGGAGGGAGCAGACCCTTGCAGTGTCTCCTGTAGCATATCTTTAAACTCCCTTCTCATCTCACTTCTGAACTACTTTAAAAGTTCAGTCTTGTTAAGC
The DNA here is from genome assembly GCF_001447785.1 of Gekko japonicus. NCBI lineage: Eukaryota > Metazoa > Chordata > Lepidosauria > Squamata > Gekkonidae > Gekko > Gekko japonicus. Next base: position 86,065 of record NW_015172088.1, read on the forward strand.
TCTCTAGCATCCATATCTTGTGCCTCCATTGGTTCCTGTGTGGACAGCAGGGGTCATTTCCTGCCAGAACACGCCAGAACGACACTCTGGCAGTAAGGAGCCCAGGGATGGCCCCCCTGCCACCTTTCCTGGCCTACCTGCCCAGGCGGACAGGCCAGGGAAGGCCTGCAGAGTCCCCCCGATGCCTTTCCCCCACCGCCTTTCCCGCAGAGCTCCCCCGCCACCTTCCAGATGGGGAAGGGAAAGAAAGGCATTTTAAACATGCCTGGGTTCCCTGCCCGATCTTCTCTGCGGTGGGTTGGCTGGGAAGGGAAAGGGGAGACGGGCAGACATGCCCCCTTTTTTCCCTGAGCCTCTCTGCTTTTGCGGAGAAACTTGGGGAAGTGGGGGGGGTTAAATGCCTGGGTTCCCTGCCTGATCTTCTCCAGGTGCCCTGCAGGCACAGGGCACCTGTAGAAGATCAGGCAGGGAATGCAGGCATGCCTGCATGCCTGCCCTTTGTCAGGGGGTGTGGCATATGCAAATTATTTATGCAAATGAGCTCCTGCAACTCTTTTTCTATGAAATGACCCCTGGAGGACAGAGATACTGAAAACCTGGGAAGGCTCATCTCGCTAAGGGAGCTCTCCCTGTCTTGTTCGGTCTTATCAGTCATCCTTCTTAGCCTGCAATGTGAAAGCGAAAGAGAAAACAACTATGAAGATCGCTATTAGGGACTTAAAATGGCTGCTGCCATTTCCCCCCGCCTAAACCTAGCATCCCCATTGCACTGCATGAAATGTGCTGGAAACTGGTAACCTTTGCCTCCAGCCTTCCCTGGAGATTCCCATTCAAATATTATCCTGGGTCAGCCTGTTTGGAGCGATTTTCTGACTGCGGGTTGGTGGGGAATATCCTCCCCCCTCGCCTCCTCAGGCTTCTAGGGGAAGCCTCGGTTCTTCCAGGCCTCCCCAGCCTTGCTCCCTCCCCTCCGGGAAAACCCGGGGCAGATTCGTGTCTGCCGTTGGCAGGCAGAGGGGACTCACCACAGCTTGGACGGATAGTGCGACTCCAAACTTTGCTGTGGTCAGGGAGGTAGCCGGTTTGTCAGCGTCGCCCCACCACCAGCCGCACACTCTACCGCACCCCTTGCTGAATGAAGGGGCAGGTCCTCCACCCAGAAGGCAGAGCCGGCGGGAGTCTGCTGAGAGCCACTGTGACTTCACAGCTGCCGGGGACCTCCCAGTGCCAGTAGGCTCTCTCTTTTTCTGTGCCGCTGAAATTGCATGCCAGTAGTGCTGTGGCCCAATTCTCTTCCTTCCTTCTTTCTTCTTTGCTTGCTGTGCTGCCTAGCGCTGCCGAAGCACGTCCTGCTCTTAAGCAGGGCTGGCAAGAACTGGGAAGCCTCCAGGGGATAAGCCCCTCCCCGCCTGGCTCAACGCTTGAAGCCGACCCTGCAATTGGAGGAGGAGGAGCTTATCCCAAGAGTAAGGACTGTCCCACGATCTGAACCACTGAAGAATGCCTTTGAGACAAAGTCTTGCCTTTGAGGCAACGTGGAGTGATCCATCTGTGATGCCTCTTTCACACATGCAGGTCATCATTAGGTGCTTCAGAATGTGTGCAGAAGCCCCTGTAGGACACTGTGGTTCTGCCAGGCATCCCTCCCTCCCTCCCCACACAATGGCACAGGGCAAACGGATGTCTCTCTGGCACCTGCCTTGGCACCTTAAGCACAAGTTCAGCTCACTGGAACTCACTCCTGAGAGTTCCTTGGGGGTGTCTGGGGATAAGGGGAGGAACTGGGGTGCTTTGGACTCCAATCCTTGGGGTTGGGACACACGAGGCCCCCTTTCATCAGCTGCCTCCTGCCTGCCCCCCACTTCATCATCATCCAATACACATAAGTTTCCCCAGTGGGGCTAACAGCAGCTCCCTGGCGGCATTTCCCCTCAGGAAAATACCAATGGTTTCCTCTCGTCATGTTCCATGGCCCTGATCCAAATCAGGTGCTCATGCGTGTGGGAAGCACAGAACTCCCAGACCTGACATAGAACCTGTTGACCTGACCCAAAGACATTCCTGCGGGAAAGGACTGGGAAGACCCTTCTCTCTGTGTTCCTACCCTGAGAAATGACAGCCCCTAGGGCTTCCTCCCCAGAGAGAGAGAGTCCCCACACACACCTGGCACCCCCCCCACTTTCTAGCTTCAAGTAAAAACGTTTCTTTTTCTCAGGCTTGTACAGTTTTTGATGCTACTTTTAAGTATGCTGGTTCAATTATTCTTAGATGTTTATTGCCATTTTTAACCTGCTTTTTTGTGATCTCACGTTGATTTTTATAATGTTCAAATATTGTTTTAGGATTATACTTCAAGCAGCCTTGAGAGTTGTTATTTTTCACACTGAATTGAAGGGCTTGAATAAAAACTTCTAAATGACACAGCTGCAACCTTGGAAGTACCACCTGTGGGAAAGGGCATGGACCGGAAAAACTGAGGTCCATGGAGGTTCGTGAATTTCATTAACCATGACCTTCCACCGACTTTCCCAGTTACGAACCAGTTTGTGGTCCACGAGTTCTGTGGGGACACAAAAGTGGGCTCAGCCCACTTCCAGGTCGTGCCGCCCCTGCCTCCTGAGCTCACTCCCCGCAAACCACTCCAGTGGACCAAATGGACCGCCTAAAAGAACCTGCAGTCCATGGGCAGTCTGTCAAAACAGCAAATGCACAGACTGGGCAAATGGATCACAAACCAGCCCCCAGTCTGTGATGAAATTAGGCCCATGGACTGGTCCATGCCCATCCCTATGACAAAAGCTAGATTAAGTGTCATTTTTCTGGGGAAAAGGCATGCATTCCTGAAGGGGTGCCCCAGGTTATGCCAGTGTTGCAGAGGATTCAACTGGGTGTAGTGCGAGAACCAGAGGCCAGCTCTTCAAAGGCATCTCAAGGAATCCTGACACACCTCTTGGGCTGGCCCGACCCTTAGAGCCTTGGATTTGCATCCACAGCTCCTAAGGGATACAGAAGAAGCCCATGAATGTGCAGGCCAGTCTTTGCAATGGGATTCACCCGGCAGATCCAGCTGTGAAAGCTGCAATAGAGCACTCATTCTGCACAGCACCAATGTGCATGGGATGGAGGCGGAGCCAGGGCACATGCACATGTTGGCGTGAAGGAAAGCAGGCATGGTGGGGTTGAGGAGTGGGGGGGTACCTGATCCTCCACTCAGCCTTCGGTCCTTCAGGTATGCAACTAAGAAAGAGACGGAGGAGGGGGGCGGTGAATTGGTGGTGAAAGGGAGGGACAGAATCTAGGTGGAAGCAAGAGGCTTCTTTGGAAATACAACATCGGTAAGGGTTGACCCACCCACCCCCCATACACGCATACACACACACAGAGACGCAGGGGTAACAAAATCAGATACAGATCAGACAAGGACATCATAATCAATAACCAGAAAGAGAGAGAGACATCAAAAGACAAGGACAATTTCGCATACACGCGTGCAAGCGCGCACATACACCCACACTTGCTAAATAAAATCATGAGGTTACAAACATTGTGCTGGGCCCAAATGCCCATCAACTCTCCCATTCTGAGGATGTTCTGGGAAGACACTGAAGTTTTAGCAAACCTTGCGGCTCAGAGTCCAACCGCATGATTCAGTGTTCTCAGCATTGTCTCCAAAGTCACCCTGGGTCCTGTCAAGCAGGTGTGTCCTGGGAGGCCCTGCCTGAAACTTAGGTTCTCTGATGCACGGGGGGGGGGATTCAGATCAGGCCTGTGGCCAGTGGAGAGGGGGGGGCTGACATTCCTTTTCTCATGTGCCATTCTCTCAGCCTGTAACTGCCCCAGGGAGCCCTTATTTGCCCCTGTTGCCAAAATATATTTGTACAGATGGGCGGCATACACGTTTCCTCGTGGGGCAAACAGGGCTTCCTGGGGCCATTTCAGGTCTGAAAAATAGTGTGCACATGGGGGGAGGGGCTTAAGATCCCTCTCCCCACGTGGTCCCAATCCAAATCAGTCCCACATGTGTCTGAGAATTTAAGTTTCAAACAGGGAGTCCCAGCACTTGACTGAGGGATGGCCCTGGGAACTGTGTAATTAGACTCCTTGAAGATCAGCAAATTTATTGTGGCCTAGGTTTCAAGACAGTCCACAAGAATTTACTCCTCCATAAGCCGGTTTGCTTGTGAAGTGCCACATACACTGGGCCCTCAATGCACACAAAATTCAGTGGACGGTTAGGTGGTCACTGGGGCCTCTGGGGCAAGTTCTTCCCCCTCACCCTCAATTCCCTGTCTGTGAAACGGGAACATCAGAAACCCGCCAGAGAGCTGTTGCTGCAGCAAATGAAGTCAGCTTTGAGGGAAACATAAAAACAAACCACCCCAATGGAACACTGCTAAGGATGTTCTTGGCATGTTCTTTCTCCAAAGGACAGGAAAAAACAACTGCATAAATGTGAACGTGGGACTGGTCACCCAGAGCTGACTGGCGACGGAAAGCAGGAGTTAGACAGGCAAGACTTGCTCCGGCTTCCTCAACGAGTGGTCAATTTCCACATGCCCGAAAATAATATAGTATTTGCAGTAGGCCAAGAGCTCAAGAGGGGTGGGGCTGAGATCTGTGAAAGATGGGTAGGAGCTGCTAGACTGTAGTATCGACAACAAGGCAAGGTGGCAGGGACAGTCTGGTCCTGGCTGGTGTGGATCCGAATGTTTTCATCCATTCTGCACGGTGAAGCACAGCTGCCACGCAGATGCCTGTCCCTAAACCACTGATACTAAAGGCTGGAGCTAAACAAAAGCAATCTCCTCACTGCCAGGTGCAGCGCTGGAAATCTCAGTCTCAGCAGCTCCAAACGCACATGTTTGCCCAGCCTTCAGTACACGTGCCTGCCAGTGCAATGCTAAGCAGAGTGACACCCTTCTAAGTCCAGTGAAGTTAGTAGGCTTAGAAGGGTGTGACTCTCCCTTGCACTTAGGATTGCACTGAAAATACTTTCAGATGTTCCCCCAGGATGAGGCGCCTTGATCAGCAGTGGACTGCCAGCAGTGGCGGTGCTGATCATCAGTTTGGGGAGGGGGCAGCAGATGCAGGTTTCCCTCATGTTACCAGGGAGAACACTGGAGAGTGGGGGGCTGTATGCGTGCAATCCTGGCTCCTGGATGGACCTTTGGAGCCCAAGGAAGCATGGCACTAGTTTCCATGAGCCCACATGTTTTCTCACTGAACTGGGAATGCATGCACAGAGGACTATTCCTGCATACAAATGACCTTAGTTGGTTCAGAATCCGTACACACACACTCACCTGCACACGCATGCACATACAGGCACAATGAAGAACACCTCTCGTAACCTCTGACTTACACACACGCACCTGCCAAGACCCCATCTTCTGCCCTGCCAGTGCCTAAAACTAAACAAATACTTACTGTAGCCCATCCCCTGCAGAAAGTACTTGAAAGCTTCAGTCAGTTTTCCAGGCTGTTCAAGAAAGCAGAGGAGTAAGGAGGGAGGTGAAAATCAAGAGACAAACACCTAGAACAAAGTCTGCTGGGATATTTGGCTCCCATCCTAAGGGCACTTCCATGGGAGCAGGGCTATTTTTGGGCAGGAACGAGCAGGAACGGAGTTCCGGCTGGCTCCCAAGTTGGCCACACCCAGCAGGAACTCATTAACATAACAGGCCACACCCAACAGCAGAAACTCATTAGGATTGGCTCCAATTAGGGGTATGTGGCCAACCATGCAAAGGAGTTCCTGCTCAAAAAAAAAAAAAGCCCTGGGTTTTGTCAACGAACAAGGTAAAGAGAATAAGAAGCAAAAGGTGGGTGTGGCTGGATGACTACACTTCTGGTAACATGGGGTGTGTGGCCTAATAGGCGAATGAGCTGTGCTGTCAGGGGCGTGGCCTAATATGCTAATGAGTTCCTGCTGTTGGGTATGGCCTATTATGCTAATGAGTTCCTGCTGGGCCTTTTCTACAAAAAAAGCCCTGCACGGGAGTAAGCCCCACTGAATAGCATATGACTTAATTGGTAGGTTCCCATACTTAAACAGAAAGGTTTAGAATTCAAAATTTCAAAAATCAAAGTTTATGACATCTTAAATTTTAAATTTGAATTTGCAGTATGTGAATCCCAAGTCCTCATTTTCCACCAGCTCTACAGATTCCCCATCAAAGCATAAAATAAGCTGTTTATTTTCACTCCATAAATGAGGGGAAAATATCATTATAAGATTTTCAAGTCTGAAATCCAAAGCTCAGAACTTCCCCGACAGTTGTCTCCCTCACAGGGTCTGAAGACCTTTCCCCAAATGCTGGATTTCACAAAGCAAATCTAGCTATCTCTTTATCTATCTATCTCTCTATCTATCTATCTAAAATCAGCTTCAATGAGCGGGACATAGAAATACAGATTTTCTTCAGGCACAACTGAGCCAAGAGAAGAAAGCAGCTCCAGAAGTTTTTTTTTTCTGCGAAACGAAAAGAACTGGGAGCTTCCAACCAGGAATCTTTTAGAGATGTAAAATTTCCGGAAATTTTGAAGCTCGGAAAAAAACGGAAATTTTCGGAAAAATTGAAAAAATGCTACATTAGCATTTATTTTGTCTTTTCTAGATTGAAAGTCATTCTGTTACTTTAGGAACATAAAATATGACTATGGACATTTTTACTCGGCATGAAATTATCACAACTAGCATATTAAAAATATAGTGTATCCAAACAATTATTACAAACAGAATACCCACCCACATGCAAAAACAAAACTGAAACCTTTTTCTTTTCTTGTGACAATAGCACCTCCTAAAGGAAGAAATGCATCTTGTTCTTGCATTGGAGAGTTCAGTTTGTAACCTAGGACTTGCTTGTCCTCCGTGCACAAAAATTAGATCAATCTGACACCATACATATTTTTTAGAAATGATTTGGAAAATATTTGAACACCTTGTCTTAAAATATTTTATTCATCATGTTAAAATAAAATGTTCCATAATCATTTTTTTTCTTTTTTCAATTTTTCCAATTTTTCGGAAAAAAACAAAAAGGCTTCAGGAAAAAAACTGAAAAAACCCATTTTTTTTTCTGAATTTTTCCAGTATTTTCCCCAGGCCTTCACATCTCTAGTCACCACAAAGCCAGAGAAGTGCCAAAGAACTCACCTGTGTGACTTGGGGGAGACCACCAGAATCAGCCATCTGAGAGAAAACAAAGTTTGGATCAGAGAACTCTCCCCTGTCCTCCTGGGCCTCCGAGAAGGAAGGCCCCCACACAATGCCCTTTGGAAGTCACCGTTTGAGCCCTGAACCACCTCTGGTGCCTCCCAAAAGCCTCAATCCAACCAGGAGTGTTTCAAGATGGCTGCCCTCTTGTTGTTAGAGCTTCCAGTGAGACATTTTTGTGTTAAAAACCCCAAGATGCCGGCAACTGGCACCTCTCTCTGATCTGCACCTCAACAGCTGCAGTGCTACTGGTGTGTTAGAACGTGAGCCACATCTACCTCCTATAAAATAGGAGTGGAACAGTAATCCATGAGGGGTTACTTCCACCTCAAAGCCCAGATGGGGGGGGGGGAAGGCTGGAGGGAAGCTCTTTCAGGAACAAAAACACAGAGTGTCCTTCTTTCACCTGCTTGTGCTGTACTTTAAATGACAGCCACCCCCTACTCGTGCCACTGTGACTTCAACTTTCAACAGTTTGTGAGACTTTCTGAAACAGCCATCCATTCTTCCCTCCCCTCAAATGGAGCCCTGTAGGTAGCAGAGGGCTGGAAAGTCCTTCCACTGGTTCTTGCAGTTACATTTCTGTGACATCAGTTGCACTAGGCGGTGTACTAAATGGTCTCTGCCCCAGAGTGCTTACCATCTGAATGAGAAGCCAAATGTGGATGTGGGAGGGTAGTGAGGCAGTAAAGAAAACCACCAAGACAAGGCTCAGAACAGGCTTGGCAAAAGAGAAGGAGAACACCCCCAAAGAGAGAAGAGGTGACAATTGCTGGGGTCTGACTCGGTCCCAAAGACTGGGAAGGTCAGAGAGTGTGTGCAAGAAAAGAGGAAGACACAGGAAAGAGGGGGCACCCCAGCTTATGCGTCCTGCTCCTCTAAAAGGTGGCAGTAGGGAAATAAATGCCTCTCACCTTCAGGAAAGTGGTGCTGGTTGGATCCAACTTGGAGTTACACTCAACCTGAAAAACAGACAAAGCGATGTTTCAAAAACAACACCAGGTCAAGAAACGGTGGCTCAAATGTCCTCTGCGGCTGAGCCATCACCCCCCACATACCCATGCTCTGCAACAGAGAGGACTCTCTCAAGAGGCTGCAAAACAGGCCTTTGTTTCAAAGTCTGAAGGTTTTAAGTGCTGTTTCTAGCCTTTATGACTGTGCACTCAAGAATGTGACAGACACACGCACACACACACACCCTTGAAGGGGGATAAAGACACTTCTGACCCAGCTTAGTCAGTCCCAACTAGAGTCGCCAGTTCCAGGCTGTGAAGATCTTGGAGGTTCCTGGAGAGCCTCGGGAGGCAGGGTTTGGGAAGGGGCCACAGCAGGATATAATGCTAGAGTCCACCCTCCAAGGCAACCATTTACTCCAGGGGCAGGCTTGGGGGTCTAAGTCACCAATATGTCCCTAGGTTGCCAGCATGCACCTGGTGAGTGGTTCCCCCCCCCCACTCACCACACCATCTTCAGCTGGGGCATTATCTCCCACCACAAGCATCACAGGGCAGCTGCAAATGCCAAGGGGAGAAACGTGATTAGCAGAAATTACACACTTGACTATGGACTCATATGTATCCAAGTGGGCACAGGCTATAACTTCTAAAATACGCTCAACTGACATCGACCTGGATACTTTGGAAAATCAAGATGAGACCTTTATATATTGGACAATTGGTAGAAGAATTTGGGACACTGAAGCCCAAACAATCCAGGCAGGTGCCAGGGGCACTTGTTCCCCCATTTCCCTTGGCCTCAGATATGTACCAAACAGCATGGCACAATACTTTTGTAATATGGTGATCCCGCTGCAACGAACGCAGAGTCTTTATGCTAGCCAGATTTAATGTTTTCCCCTCATCTTGGGCCTCAGGTAGATATAGAGGCATCCCGAAATGTGACAGGGTTTGCAATTGTCCACTCAGAGAATCTGATACTTTAGATCATATTCTGCTACGCTGCCCCCCTTTACTCATATCTTCTGATTAAGCCTTTACTGCCTAGGGCCAATTCTGATAGTGCAATTAGGTTTCTTTTAGCTGATAAGTCACCAGATGTTACTGTACAGACTGCTGATTGTTTGTCCAAGATTTTGATAGCAAAGAACTATTCCTAATATTGGTGTTTTAAGACTTACAGATGTAATTTTACTTTGACAAAGTTTATCTTATTGATTTTATATGCCAATAAAGGTTGTGTTTTGTTGTGTGATTAGCAGAAAGCGGCTCCCTCCCGGTTGGTCCTCCCCATCCAATCAGGAGCAAGCCTGCGACCTACCGGAGCGTTTTGGCGTTCGGGACACTCCCAGGTCGGTTAATGTCCAGGTCTCTGCGGCTGAGGGGAAAAAACAACTGTGAGTGGGTCACCAAAGTGATGATTTGCAAGCCTCTCCGTGGCTGATACTGTCCCCTTCACCACCTTGTTCAGAACTGCAGCCCCTGTGGCTTCCCAAGATCTATACATGGCCAGCTGTTTTCTCCTTCAAAGTAGCCTGTCCTTGGAGACCACAGCTACCAAAGTAAGGGCAACCACAGACACATCCCCTCCCATAAAAAATATTCTTGGGCTTCTGGCCTTGATTGAGAAAACAGTAAACATGTTCTTGCTACCCTCATAGAGCTGGTAACTGGAGACGGCAGACAATTCCTCCCTCAATACCTACTCAAGCAAGACAATCCTGGACTCTGGGCTTGGGGAGAAGTTTTTTCAGCACTGAGGTCTGGAAGTCTCAAGGACTGGAAAGGGCCACCTCCAAATAACCAGAAACCAAGATGTCAAAACTCTGGTGTCAAACTGGCACCGAGCCACACTTCTGAGCCAAGTGAAGAAGCAGAGGGTGGCCCCCATTCACCGTCTCAGAACATCTGATGAGGGACAGATCTCTCACTAGGCACCTTTTAGCCAGCATGGTGTAGTGGTTAAGAGCAACAGACTCTAATTCAGAGAACTGGGTTTGCTTCCTCACTCCTCCATGTGAAGCCTGCGGCCAGTCACAGTTCTCTCAGCACTCTCTCAGCCCCACCTACCTCACAAGAGAGGGGAGGGGAAGGGAAGGAGATTGTAGGCCGCTTTGAGACTCCTTAAGGTAGAGGAGTGGGGTATAAAAACCTCCTCCTCCTCCTCCTTCTTCTGATCCTTCTTCTTCTTCTTCTTCTGATCCTTCTTCTTCTTCTTCTGATCCTTCTTCTTCTTCTGATCCTTCTTCTGATCCTTCTGCCTGGTCCCTTGCTAGGTCCTCTCATGCACGCACCTACGCCCATGCACTCACTCAAGCAATTGGCCCTCAGAGCAGTCTGGGGAAGAGCATGCGACCAAAGACCTGGCTAACAGGTGCCACAACATGAGAACCATAGGCTGAGAGATAATTGTATGTGTTACAACCTGGCAGTCGGGTATTTGTGCCTCTACCACACAGCTGGTGTGGTCAGCCTCAGTGTGTGCATTTTTAAAACTGATTTATACCCCGCTTTCCTCCCCAGTTGGGACCCAACGCGGCCTAGAACATGGTTCTCCCCTCCTTCATTTTCTCACAGCAATGACCCTGTGAGGTAGGCCAAGCAGAGCATTTGCAAGAGGCACAAGGTCACCCAGCGAGCTTCCACGGTAGAACGAGGGACTGAAACTCAGGTCCCCCAGGATTCTAGTCTGACACTCTCTGCACATGCCATGGTGGCCCTGGAAACACCATTTCCAGTGGTGGAATTCAGCCATCCACCCCTATGGAATCCTGAGTATCTTCTCCGGGCCATTCAGGCCTTTATATACATACCAAAAGCACAACAGTCATGGCTGTGCAGAAAGCCTGAGGGACCGGCAAGAAGATACCCCTTGAACAGTCAGGGTCCCCTTTGGGATGACTACAAGGGGCCAGTGGCCAGGCGGATTGTATGATCTGTCCTCAGGCCCTCAAACTCTGAGTACACTTAACCACATTGGGGGAGGGGGGGGGAACCTTATCAATCCTGCCTGACAGCTAGCAGCCTCAAAACTGAGGTCCAGCTGACAAAGGAAGCCCTCTGCAGGAAAGGAAGGAGAGGACATTCCCCCCTCCCTAGAAATGCTGAAGGGATGGAGCGGGTGGCTACTAGACAATTCCTCACCCCTTTCTTCTGGAAGGGGCATCACACAGACAGGGAGCTGGCTATAGTGTTTGCAGTCAGCACCAAAAATGAGTTTGCCACCAGCATATGGCTCTTTGATATGACAGGGTGGGAGCAGGACTGTCCAAGGTTTTCTGTATCCAGCTTGCAGTTGGGTACCTGTTGTACATGTTCCAGAAGAGCTGCAGGTTACACTGGTTCACCATGCTCCCGATCTGCTGCCGATAGCTTTGCACCAGTTCTGTGTTACTCACCAGTTCTTCCTGTGGGTGTGGAAATGACAACAGACCAAAGAGAAGCATTCAGAGCACAATTGAGAATGGAACATAAAGCACCTCCTGTAGAATCGGGGGTCGGGGGGGGATCTAGCAAAAAAACTTTGCAAACATTCTGGGATGGCAAATTCTGTGCTTTTCTGAGTTGGCGAGGGCAACTGAATTAGCTGGTTGTCATGTTAAACCAAAGCTTAGAAACCTCCCGCATTCCGGGACATAAACAAAACCCTGGTTTGTAACAGCACAACAGTTTGGTTGCCACAGTGACGCCGAACTTAGTGCGGACTCCCAATCGGCATAGCCTGCTGCAGCCCAGAACGCCTGAGCTCACGCGATCCGCCTGTTTTTCAAGGGATGTACATCTACCTGCCTCAACGTTACCAACCATCAACTCGAGTGTAATCTGACAGAATCTACTCTGTTTTATGCCCGGCATACTACACTCTCCAGAGGATGGTTCCGGTTTTGTGGATTAGCTGCTTATTCCTATGTGCCTGGCAACATCCTGGGCAGCCCTTGTGTCTATGGCCACCTAACAACCTTCCTGACTCCATGGAAAACTACAACTGCTCTTCCCTGCCCTAATCACAGCTATACTGAGATCGATGAGAAACGTGACCCCCTCGATGAGACTGTTTTCCATCGGTGAATCTACTGCCCTGGCCGCTTCTCTGGTCGGGGTCCCTGCCCTGGCCACCATTAATTCTGAGAATATTGATGCCTTTGCTTGCAGACTGACCCGTTTGATGAATGATACATCCCAGGCTTTGGGAAGTATGCTGGCAGACCTCCATGACACTGAAAAGGCTGCCATCCAGAACAGAATGGCTATAGACTACCTGCTACTCAAGGCAGACACAACTGCGCTGAATTTGAGGGTAGGTGTTGTTTGAACCTGAGTGATCATTCAGTCTCCATCAAACGAAACATCAAGAATATCCAAGACATTTCAAAAGGAATTATACCTTCTCATGGGTGGGGGGATTGGTTTGGGAGTTGGTTCACCGGTCTGAGATCTACTGTTTATACTGTTTTGACGTTTTTTTCTGGTAGGAATTTTACTGATCTTTGGGATTTGTCTTTGCATACAATGTACCCCCAACCATAATAGCTTGTTGTGCTTCTGCAGTTCCCAGAACCCCCAGCTCAAGAGTTGAACAAATGATTATGGTTGCCAGGCACTGGGCTGAGGATCCTGAGTACTCAGCTCAAGTGGACAATGACCCTAGAGTGGTCATCTCACCAAGAGGGGGAAATGTAGGACAAGGGAAAAAGAATGTGCTTTCTGAATGTGATTTCTGACACTCTCTCTCCTTTATATATATTGACAGCTGTCACTGTGCCTTTAAAAGTTTAATCATAATAGATCCAGATCTTGGTATGTAACCCAGAATCTTCTGATTAGATAAATTTATAGTAGAATATACATATACATATATACACACACACACACACACATATATATATATATATACACACACACACACATACTGCATTTTTGTATAAGGAGCCATATTAAGCAAAAGTATTATTAGAAGCCTCTGTAGAAGGAATTAGGATGCAATAAGAATGGAATGCTATTTAGGAGTTCCAAGGTCGCCAAGAGCAAAGTTTAATGTGATTTACAGCCCTTATCAGCTAGCTCTCTGCATGCGAGCCCAGGAAGGGTCCCAGTGTTCTCTAATGTTCCCAGTGTTCTGAAGACAAGATAAACAAGTGTAATTACTGACACCACTGAGAGATGCACTGAGTCAGATTATGCTTGTATGATGTTAATTGCTTGGTACCAATTAGAGACACTTTAATGTGTAAACTATATGTGATGTCATTTGGGGTATAAGACCTTCTGCCCTTCCTGGTTAGGACAGAATACAGTTTTGGAATTGTTGAAGTGCTAAGGTACTCAGCCCCCTGTATTTCCTGTTTTAAACAGATATTCATCTAACTTGTTGGACTCCAACTGTGTGTTTCCAATTCGGCAACAGGAGCACGCAGGCACAGATTTGTGTATGAGCAATGAACTGAGGTTAGACTGCAAGACTTCCTAAACTGGGAAGTCTGAAATTGCAGCTCAGTGCATGAGAGAAGAAAGGAGAGGGAGTGCAGCAGGCAAAGGGGAAATTATGCTTCATGTAATCACAAACTCTGATGTGTTTGTGGCCTCTGAACGCAACCCCATTCTAAAGCACAGAACACAAAAGGGAAGGGGAGACAGGAGAAGGAATTAATATTATACTGGGTAACCAGCAATGGGCTGTAAAGTAACATCTAAAGCTGAGGTCAGGCGTTCCAGCCCCTTCTTGTTACTTACCTGGCTGAACAGGTGAGACAGCACAGAGTCAGGTAAAGTGCTGGTCAAGCCAGAGATCTGGGAATTGAAAAGAACAGAAAAATTTAAAAAACTGCTGTGCTTGGAGTAACAGTCCGATTCTAGACATGTTTCCTGGAAGATGTGTTGCAATGAAATCAGCAGCTTTAGGGTTGCAGCCCAGAAATTTCTGGAGTCCCCCATTCTTTCCCCCAACATTTTGCACTATCTGTCGCCAGCATTTAAAACTCAGAGGTATATTGGCCCTGCAAATAGAGGTTCCATTTAGCTAACAGACTTCACAGCCATCAGTAGACCTCTCTTTCATTAACATTTAACCCATTTTAAAGCAAGCTAGCCTAGGGCCCATCACCATGTCTTGGGGCTATTCAGAACTGTCACCGCCTAATGGTGTTCAAGGCAAGAGACGAGCAGAGGTGGTCTGTGACTGCCTTCCTCTGCATAACAACCCCTGTCTAACCAGGGCCAACCTTTCCAAGATCTGACTAGGGCAAGCTAGCCCGGACTGGGCAGGCCAGAGGAGAACATCAATTGCTTTCAACAGGGAATCTCATGCAATCCCAAGGAGCATTAAAAACAAAAAGAGCCAGGGCCTAGCTTTCTCTATGGCAGAGAACACATGCAGGCCGCTTACATTAAAGATTTAGAAAACAGAATGGGGTTCCGGCTTAAATCTCACCTGTAGGGCACTGGCCGATGTATTTCAGCCTCCATTACACACCTCATCTCCCAAGCCCCCTCTAAGCTATGGAGTCTTGTGAGCCAAGATTCTACATTGTGAGCTACTGGCATTAAAGTTGTGAGCAGGTGACTTGGCTACTGCGTAAATTAGTTTGCTCTGGAGCCATCCTTCCTGAGCTAAGACAAAAATGTGTCAGCCGGAGTCTAAAACATTGTGAGCTAGCTCACACTAACTCAGCTTAGAGGGAACACTGCTCCCTTCCCAATGCCACACAGCACTCTCTTTAACTGTGAAAAAGGAAAAGGCCTCCCATGCAAAGGAAGCCTACAGATCCAGTTACAAAACCTCAAGAGAACTTCCAATCCCTTCCTGGACTGGTGGCAACTACCCCATCACAGGGGGGTATGAACTTTACTGTTTGCATGTTGAACGTATGAAGCAGCCTGATCCGACCACTGGTCCTCGTAGCTCAGGGCTACCTGGCCGGAGTCTCAGGCAGAGAAAGGTCATTCCCAGCCCTGCTGGCTGAGATTCTCTTCACTGGAGACTGAATCTGGGACCTTCTGAATACAAAACAGGTGCTCTGCCCCTGAACGGCCCCTTCCTTTCTGCATTCACAGAAGTCCAGCAGACATAGGTCACGCCTCCCCACCTGACAGGAACAAGGGCCATTGCTCCTCCGCAGCTGTCTTGCATGAACCCACTCCCAACAACACTCTTTTGGCAAAGATTTGTTTATTGAGATATGTAGCTGCGTCAAGTAGAAGCCATCTGTGTCAGAACTGACTGGGTTGGCACCAGTCCGATATTATACCTGATTCAAACAGTACCCCCCCAGTGACCCATCCAATCATACTGTCCACTCAACCCGCCTAAGTCTAATGCTGCTCCTCACCCCCCACCTGTGAGCCTACAATTATTTATCTACAAAATAGCTAGCAGACAGGCTTCAAGGTCACTCAAATTCTTTCCATCCGGGAGGCTCTTAAGAAAACAGTTACAAAGCGCCTAAGCAAAGCAGGTCCCCACACAGGCATTCATTCAATCATCCATCCCCCACTCCCCAGTCCAGAAACAGAATAGTACAGGCAAGAAAGACAGAACAGAGAACTTCCACGGCAAACGAGGTCCCAAGTTTGATAACACTTGTCCATGAGTTGTATCACCCACCATTTTGAGTGATTTCGCATGAATGTGTCCACCCTGTCACGAAACAGCAGTGGCGTCAAGGAAGGAAGAGGTCTGCTCACCTTAGTGGCTGCCCAGTCGATCCAGCCTTTGCCATTCGGGTCGATGTTGACCAAAACAAGGCCTTCCACCAGATCCGGGAAGATCAGCTGTAGCAAAACAGACAGACACTGTGAGAAACCATCTCACCAGAAATCATCAAAGCACATGCCGGGATGATAAACACTTGTGAGAAGGGCTCACTGATTGAGTGACCTACACAGCAGCAAGGACACAACCTATCTTCTGGAGAGCCTACTCTTGGGATTCCCCCCGCAATGCGTCACTCCCCCTGAGAAATCAGCTACGGGCATCAGAGGAGGAGCACGTTTTGGGCAAGGCCCTTGGCTGCAACTCCCAACTCATTGCAACAGGGCTGCTGCAGGAATTCAGCCTCAGGAACTGGGTCGGCTCTAATACCTAGGGACCCCATTACTCATGACAAAAGCCTTTTCATTCCAGGTGCCACTCTTAAAGTAAATTAAGGTGACAAGACAACGTTGCCAATTCTGGGTGGGGAATTCCTCGAGATTTGGGGCAGAGCCTGGAGAGGGTGGCCTTGGGGGAGGGGGAGTTCAGCGGTGCCATGTTATCATAGAGTCCAGCCTCCAAACCTGCCATTTCCTCCAGGGGAACTGAGCTCTGTGGTTCGGAGATCAATTGTGATGTCGGGACAGAACTTCAGCCAACTGGATCCTGGCAACCCTGAGACCTCTTTAGCTGAAGTTCTGTTGTATTTTGCTGAGGTTTTCTTTACTTTACTTTTATGCTGAAGTTTTTAAAATTTGGATTTTATTGCTTTGGATGAGACCCTCTACCATGGTGGCAAACAAGGGAGGAGGAAACCTCTTTGATCTCCCATAACGGTGATGTTGAGAAGTGTCAGGCTCCAGTCAAATCACTCTCCACACAGGCTTTCTTGAAGGAAAGTTTATTGAGGAGATTTGAGATGCTAAAGAGTTGAACTTTTTGTCAGGACTGAGGGTCTCAAAGCGGGGACCTGGTGTATAGTCTAAACCCACATTCCAATCACAGGCCACACCCACACAAGTTATACTAACAACCATGACAGATATATCGGTCCAGCTAGCCATTCAAAAGTCTTATCTCTTCAAGGAGGACTCTCGTGTGAAAGTTCCTTGAGGTGCTGTTTAGAGAAGAGTTACTCATGCGATGCCTCCCTAATTCTACAGTCTCTCACACTCCCCCCACCCAGGAATAAAAAAACCATGTCAGCGAGGGCAAGCAATAAGCCATAAAACCTAAAACCAGATGTGCCTAGCAAAAGGGGATGGAGGAAGGGGTACAGAGACCAGGCAGAAAATAGGTAAAGAGAACACAGTTTAGGGTGAGCCCGAGTCTGACAAGAAGAGGGCATCCAGTTCCAAATCTAGTCCACTACACTGGCAGTGTGGATGGTAAGCAATTGCTGCAGATTAAACTGATGCAGAAATGATGAGGGATATTCCGCAAGCATGACCTCAGAACCACAACTCTCTGTGCATCTACAGTGGGTCTTATTTCCAAGTAAAAGCACAGGGTTGGGCGCCAGATTCCATTGTTGTGTTATTCCATCTTCTTCCTCCCACAAGGCCTCAAATCCAAGCCCTCTTATTTATTTATTATCCCCCACTTTTCTTCCCAACAGGCACCAAAAGTAACTTACAACATTCTCTCCTTCCCAATTTTATCCTCGCAACAACCCTGTGAGGTAGGTCAGGCCGCGAGAGAATGACTGGCCTGAGGTCACCCAGCAGGCTTCCGTGGCAGAGCGGGGATTCGAGCCTGGGTCTCCCTGATCCTAGTCCAACACTCTGACCATGATGCCACGACACCACACTCCCACCACCTCGTTTCCCACAGTCAGAGGTCACTTACAGCAAACTTAGCAAGGACATAGGCACCAGCTCCCACTCCGATTCCAATCACATACTTGAACCTGGGGGGAAAAAGGAAGTCAATTATTAGGAGCCACCGCCTGATCTCTTTCCCACTGCGAGTCTTCGATGGTCTACCTCCAGTCTCCACTCGATCCATTTATGGTCCAACCTGAGTTTGTCCAACCTCAGTGACAAACTGAACTCACACTGGCCTGTGAGCTGAAGACAAGGGGCTGGGGTGCTTTAGATAGCTCTGCCAGTCTTAGCATATGAACCTTGTGCCAATGCTGCCTGACCTCACTATTTGCCAGTGGCATCGGCAAAATACCCAAAGGACTGGACTGCCACACAAAAGGCAACTAGATTACGTTGAGTTGCTCAAAACCAGAGACGGCACCTGAATGGGAGCCACATTAGGCCAGCCCTTGGCACTCTGTAGGGTGAAGGTCATTATTAGACTCATCCTTATACTTCCAGGTAGGAACTGGTGGCCTGCTTTAGCATTATTGTTGGGTTTTTTGGGGTGGTGGTGGTGGTGGTATTTTTTCATATGTGTGTCCCTGGAAGTCATGGCGTCCCCTGGTGACTGACCCCTACTGGGGACATGGAGGATATTCAGACAGCTGGCAGAATAAAGCCTGCCCCTGCCTCCTGACTGATGGTACTCCAAGGAGGTCTGCCATCCAACTACTTGCCAGACTCTGCTCAGGGCAACAACAGCAAGATCCTTTTCCTCCCTGCAGGGTTCACCTTCAGAGACCCCGCTTTGGGTCCCCCTGTCATCTGAGGCTACATAGGTGGCAACCCAAGAAAGCGCCATCTTGGTCAAGGCACCAAAACTTCGGAGCTCCCTCTCTTTATCGTCACTGTCATGATCTGGGCTGTGCTACCAGAGGCCTACTAGGCCCAGAGAGCCTGGCTAGCAGTAGGTGAGGCTGGGCCTACAACTCCCAGAAGCCCCTGGGAGGTTTTGGAGCCAAAATGGACCAATAGGAAAAGAGGAGGGCTGGAAATAAAAGTTCTGGAGCAGCAGGAAGAGCTGTTCCTTCTTCCAGAGGGCAAAGCCGTAAGAAAGGCTGCTGCAGGGGAAAAACCCTCATCCTGGGGGAAGGGTGAGTAGTGTCAGGCCACTTGAGATCGTGAGCTAGGGAAAGTATATTTAGACGCGATGGGCATTTGATTTCTTTTCACCCACTTACTGTTATTATTCTGCACCTTGTTGTTTGACCTCCTATAAAATAAACCCAGAACTAAACTCTGTTGGTCTTAAAGATGCCACTAGACTCAAACTTAACTCTCCCCCTTGTGTCTTTTTGGTCCTTTCTGCACTAGGATCTCATCCCTGGTTTTATCAAAGTTCAACCTGCAACACAATACCTTGCATTTATCCCTGGTTGTTTATCCCAGGAAAAGTGTGGGGCAAAACCGGGGTGACCTCAATGTAATGTGGAAACAAAAAATATCCCGAGATGATTACAGGGGTGAACTCGAGTGTAGTGTAGGATGTAAGTTCAGGGACAGGGTTGAACCAGGATTTAAGGTCTAGTGCGGAAAGGACCTTTTATGTGTTTATATTTTGGGTTTTTTTAAATAAAAAAAATTAATATGGGCGTGTGCATGTGCACACCTGCAAGTCATGGTGACCTCTGGTGAGGTGTCTGACCCCTACTGAGGGCCGGGAGGATATTCAGAGAGATGGCTGAATAAAGCCTGCCCCCCGCCTCCTGCCTCTGGTATTTCAAAGAAGTCTCCCATCTCAGTACTTGCCAGAGTCGACCCTGCTTAGCTTCCGAGATCTGATGCGATCGGGCTTGTCTGGGCTATCCAAGTCAGGGCTTTATGTGTTTGTATTATGTTTTATTTGTTTTAAACATTTTATATATATTGTATTTCAAACACTTCTAAATGTCTGGAATGTTTTAATGCTCGCCGCCTTATTGACCCTCATCTGGGTGGAAAGGCAACATCGAAATCTTTTAAATAAAATAAAGAAAACAAATAAACAAAGACATCCGCCCATCAGCCTCTATCTGTCTCGTGATATCTCCCTGCCAAGCCCTGCCCTGTCACATCACAAGAAGGAACAGCAAGACTCACCCAAAGTGCTGGACCACACTAGGCAGCATGGCAGCGAGCTGGTCCATGGAAGGATACTGGTACCTGTGGAGAAAGACCAGAGGAGGATGAGGCTGCATCTCCTGACAGAGGACCTGGGATGCCTGAGAGAGAGCAGGGATCTTGGAGGTTGCCTGACACAAATATGAGCTACCAGCTCTGCGTGTGTGTGTGTGTGTAAAGTGCCATCAAGCTACAGCCGACTTATGGAGACCCCCGTAGGGTTTTCAAGGGAAGAGACATTCCAGAGGCGGTTTACCACTGCCTGCCTCCACATCATGCCCCTGGTATTCCTTGGTGGTCTCCCACCCAAATATTAGCCAGGTTGACCCTGCTTTGCTTCTGAGATCTGATGAGATCAGGCTAGCCTGACAACTGACAGCTCTCTGGGGAACCCCAAATCCCCCTTTGGGGACGCACATCCTCTGTCCCAGATAGGGTTGACAAGTACTTACCGCGAATCGGTGGGGGACACATGGTTTCTGGCCGGAACAATTCTGCGTGTAACACGCCCGCGCCCCATTTTGCTGTCGCCTAGATGTGACATCAGCACGCTGGGCACGTAGACGGGCAACGCTCTGGCAATGGGGCTGAAAACTCGATGGTACCATCGAGTTTTCAGCCCCACTGCCAGAGCGTCGCCCAGCTACGTGCCCAGCGTGCTGGTGTCACGTCTGGGCAACAGCAAAGTGGGGCGCGGGTGTTTTCCGCACAGGAATGTTCCTGCCAAGAACCACATGTCCCCCCCGCCGATTCGCGGTAAGTACTTGGCAGCCCTAGTCCCAGAGGACACTGCTCTGCTGTGAGGAAGTGCTGAGTCCTTCCTTCCCCTATCAATGGCTGTGCGGCTGCCTATTTCTGGCACCACGCAACTATCTACCTTCGCTATGTCTTAGCTAGCCTTGTGGACGTTGACCTTCGTCCTGATTTGGGGCCAGACTCACAGAGCTAATGTGATTAACTGCACAGTTGTGCAAAGAGGTTCCTCTCAAGGGCAGTTTCTACTAGTATGTGGTGAATGCTTGGGGGCCATTGAAGTCTGAGGCACGGGGGTGTGGCCAACTGAGGAGTAGGACTGCCAACCAGGTAGGGCCCGGAGAGCTCCTGGAATTACAACTGATCTCCAGACTACAGAGCAGGAGAAAGGTTGGATTTATACCCCGCCCTTCACTACCCGAAGGAGTCTCAGAGCAGCTTACAATCTCCTCTCCCTTCCCCTCCCCGCAACAGACACCCTGTGAGGTAGGTGGGGCTGAGAGAGCTCTCTTGAGAAATGCCCTTGGGAGAACAGCTCTGAAACAACTTGTAACTGACCCAAGGTCACACCAGCAGCTGTACATGGAGGAGTGGGGCATCAAACCCAGTTCTCCAGATTAGAGTCTGCAGTTCCCCTGGAGAAAGGGGCTGCTTTAGGGGGTGGGCTATATGGCATTACATGCCACTGTGGTTCCTCCCCTCCCCAGGTTCCACCCTCAAATCTCCAGGAATTTCCCAACCCGGAGCTGGCAATCCTACACAGAAGCCCGCTAAGGAATTGTGTGGCACAGCAAGGAACAGGGAGTGTGCAAAGAAGGGAGGGGTTGGATTTGGGCTGCCAAGGAGCACACACCTCTGCCCCCTCGGGGGAGAAGGATCTGGGTCCCCCTGCCTAGAGGGACTTACCCCTGTGGGAACTGTGAGGCTCCTGCCTGCTGCCCCGGAGCATCCACGTGGCACACAACAAAGTGCTTTGTGATCTCCTGCATATCCTCATAGTTGAAGAAAGTGTTGAAACAAAGCTTATCTGCAAGAGAGAAGAGCAGGGAAAGAGGGAGATGGGTGTCAGAGGCCGCGAAAGGAGAGAGGACAGAAACCTGCAACTGCAGGAGGAATAAACGGGCAAGTCCTGCTGCAGCGAACTCTGAGCCCCTCCAACTGGAGCTCTGCTTGAAGAAGTGATGGGGAAGGGAATACTCCCGCGAGACATTTCCACATGCACGGTACGTCAGAGTTGTCACTTCAGTGACTAGAGTCCCGGGGAATTAAAGAGCTCCTAGTAAAGGTAAAGGTTCCCTTGCTCGAAAGCCAGTCGAATCTGACTCTAGGGTTGCAGTGATCATCTCAGTTTCAAAGCCGAAGAGCCAGCGCTGTCCGAAGACGTTTCCGTGGTCATGTGGCCGGCATAACTAAACACCAAGGTGCACGGAACGCTGTTACCTTCCCACTGAAGTGGTACCTACTTATCTACTTGCAATTTCTTGCTTTCGAACTGCTAGGTTGGCAGCTCGGGTCTCGAACTACCAACCTTCCACAGCCTGCAGTTCAGCGTCTTAACCACTTGAGCCACCGCAGCTCCAAAAGAGCTCCTAGGGTAGCTATTTAAGATTTGCTTTGTGTGAAGAAGGCCCCAGGTCCAACCTCCGGCATCCTGAGCTAAAAAAATCAGGTGTTGTGAGATCACTGAGAGCCACCGCCAGTCAAAGTAGACAGTCCTGATCTCGACTGACCAACTGGGCTGACTCCGTTTAGGGCAGCTTTGTGCGTTCTTGTGCATGTGGCTTCACATACTGATGGCCGCTTATATGGGCTTTCAGCGCTTCCCACGCCACCTGGTTCCATCCAGGGTCCCTGTTCTGATCTCCTCCGGCCAGCTTCTCCTTCAGGGCTCCCTCGGAGCTTTCTGGGGCCTACAGGCAGAACAAGGAAAGGACCACTGGGAAGGACTGGTCTCGCCCCTCCAGTGCACCTGCTGGCTCAAGGCTGCTGGGTTAGTCACTCTTCAAGAGTCTCCAAGGGGATTTAAAAAAAAAACCAAAAAAAAAAAACCAAGAGTCTCCAAGCACTTAAATGTACCACCACTGAAGCTTCAGAACAGTTTTTCTTCAAGTTCACATTTCAATAACCTTTAATGGCATAACCTTTAGACAGCAAACATACAGGGCGTTGATTCAGTGGTTTTCCCCAAACCAGATATGTTCTTCTTTGAACTATACATTCTTTGAATCAGTTTGGAA